>NW_027619403.1:0-43469 GCF_964187855.1 Myxine glutinosa
ACAAGTGCGAAAAGTGGTTTTTCAACACTAACACAAGTGCGAAAAGTGGTTTTTCAACACTAACACAAGTGCAAAAAGTGTTTTTTCCACACTAATACAAGTGCAAAAGTGGTTTCCTGCACCAACACAAGTGCGGAAAGTGGTTTTTCAACACTAACACAAGTGCAAAAAGTGGTTTTTCAACACTAACACAAGTGCGAAAAGTGGTTTATCAACACTAACACAAGTGCGAAAAGTGGTTTTTCAACACTAACACAAGTGCGAAAAGTGGTTTTTCCACACTAATACAAGTGCAAAAGTGGTTTCCTGCACCAACACAAGTGCGAAAAGTGGTTTTTTCAACACTAACACAAGTGTGAAAAGTGGTTTTTCAACACTAACACAAGTGCGAAAAGTGGTTTTTCAACACTAACACAAGTGCAAAAAGTGTTTTTTCCACACTAATACAAGTGCAAAAGTGGTTTCCTGCACCAACACAAGTTCGAAAAGTGGTTTTTTCAACACTAACACAAGTGCGAAAAGTGGTTTTTCAACACTATCACAAGTGCAAAAAGTGTTTTTTCCACACTAGTACAAGTGCAAAAGTGGTTTCCTGCACCAACACAAGTGCGAAAAGTGGTTTTTCAACACTAACACAAGTGCGAAAAGTGGTTTTTCAACACTATCACAAGTGCAAAAAGTGTTTTTTCCACACTAATACAAGTGCAAAAGTGGTTTCCTGCACCAACACAAGTGCGAAAAGTGGTTTTTCAACACTAACACAAGTGCGAAAAGTGGTTTTTCAACACTAACACAAGTGCGAAAAGTGGTTTTTCAACACTAACACAAGTGCGAAAAGTGGTTTTTCCACACTAATACAAGTGCAAAAGTGGTTTCCTGCACCAACACAAGTTGCGAAAAGTGGTTTTTCAACACTAACACAAGTGCGAAAAGTCGTTTTTCAACACTAACACAAGTGCGAAAAGTGGTTTTTCCACACTAATACAAGTGCAAAAGTGGTTTCCTGCACCAACACAAGTGCGAAAAGTGGTTTTTCAACACTAACACAAGTGCGAAAAGTGGTTTTTCAACACTATCACAAGTGCAAAAAGTGTTTTTTCCACACTAATACAAGTGCAAAAGTGGTTTCCTGCACCAACACAAGTGCGAAAAGTGGTTTTTCAACACTAACACAGGTGCGAAAAGTGGTTTTTCAACACTATCACAAGTGCAAAAAGTGTTTTTTCCACACTAATACAAGTGCAAAAGTGGTTTCCTGCACCAACACAAGTGCGAAAAGTGGTTTTTCAACACTAACACAAGTGCGAAAAGTGGTTTTTCAACACTAACACAAGTGCGAAAAGTGTTTTTTCCACACTAATACAAGTGCAAAAGTGGTTTCCTGCACCAACACAAGTGCGAAAAGTGGTTTTTCAACACTAACACAAGTGCGAAAAGTGGTTTTTCAACACTAACACAAGTGCAAAAAGTGTTTTTTTCCACACTAATACAAGTGCAAAAGTGGTTTCCTGCACCAACACAAGTGCGGAAAGTGGTTTTTCAACACTAACACAAAGTGCAAAAAGTGGTTTTTCAACACTAACACAAGTGCGAAAAGTGGTTTATCAACACTAACACAAGTGCGAAAAGTGGTTTTTCAACACTAACACAAGTGCGAAAAGTGGTTTTTCCACACTAATACAAGTGCAAAAGTGGTTTCCTGCACCAACACAAGTGCGAAAAGTGGTTTTTCAACACTAACACAAGTGCGAAAAGTGGTTTTTCAACACTAACACAAGTGCGAAAAGTGGTTTTTCAACACTAACACAAGTGCAAAAGTGTTTTTTCCACACTAATACAAGTGCAAAAGTGGTTTCCTGCACCAACACAAGTTCGAAAAGTGGTTTTTTCAACACTAACACAAGTGCGAAAAGTGGTTTTTCAACACTATCACAAGTGCAAAAAGTGTTTTTTCCACACTAGTACAAGTGCAAAAGTGGTTTCCTGCACCAACACAAGTGCGAAAGTGGTTTTCAACACTAACACAAGTGCGAAAAGTGGTTTTTCAACACTAACACAAGTGCGAAAAGTGGTTTTTCAACACTAACACAAGTGCGAAAAGTGGTTTTTCCACACTAATACAAGTGCAAAAAGTGGTTTCCTGCACCAACACAAGTGCGAAAAGTGGTTTTTCAACACTAACACAAGTGCGAAAGTGGTTTTTCAACACTAACACAAGTGCGAAAGTGGTTTTTCCACACTAAGCACAAGTGAAGTGTTTCTACCAACAAGTGCGATCAAAAGTGCGAAAGTGTTTTCAACACTAACACAAGTGCGAAAAAGTGTTTTTCCACACTAATACAAGTGCAAAAGTGGTTTCCTGCACCAACACAAGTGCGAAAAGTGGTTTTTCAACACTAACACAAGTGCGAAAAGTGGTTTTTCAACACTATCACAAGTGCAAAAAGTGTTTTTTCCACACTAATACAAGTGCAAAAGTGGTTTCTGCACCAACACAAGTGCGAAAAGTGGTTTTTCAACACTAACACAAGTGCGAAAAGTGGTTTTCCACACTAATACAAGTGCAAAAGTGGTTTCCTGCACCAACACAAGTGCGAAAAGTGGTTTATCAACACTAACACAAGTGCAAAAGTGGTTTTTCAACACTATACAAGTGCGAAAAGTGGTTTTTCCACACTAATACAAGTGCTAAAAGTGGTTTCCTGCACCAACACAAGTGCGAAAGGGTTTCACACTAACAAGTGAAAAGTGGTTTTTCAACACTAACACAAGTGCGAAAAGTGGTTTTTCAACACTAACACAAGTGCGAAAAGTGGTTTTTCAACACTAACACAAGTGCGAAAAGTGTTTTTTCCACACTAATACAAGTGCAAAAGTGGTTTTCCGCACCAAACACAAGTTCGAAAAGTGGTTTTTTCAACACTAACACAAGTGCGAAAAGTGGTTTTTCAACACTATCACAAGTGCAAAAAGTGTTTTTTCCACACTAATACAAGTGCAAAAGTGGTTTCCTGCACCAACACAAGTGCGAAAAGTGGTTTTTTCAACACTAACACAAGTGCGAAAAGTGGTTTTTCAACACTAACACAAGTGCGAAAAGTGGTTTTTCAACACTAACACAAGTGCGAAAAGTGGTTTTTCCACACTAATACAAGTGCAAAAGTGGTTTCCTGCACCAACACAAGTGCGAAAAGTGGTTTTTCAACACTAACACAAGTGCGAAAAGTGTTTTTCCACACTAATACAAGTGCAAAAGTGGTTTCCTGCACCAACACAAGTGCGAAAAGTGGTTTTTCAACACTAACACAAGTGCGAAAAGTGGTTTTTCAACACTATCACAAGTGCAAAAAGTGTTTTTTTCCACACTAATACAAGTGCAAAAGTGGTTTCCTGCACCAACACAAGTGCGAAAAGTGGTTTTCAGACACTAACACAAGTGCGAAAAGTGGTTTTCAACACTAACACAAGTGCGAAAAGTGGTTTTTCAACACTAACACAAGTGCGAAAAGTGGTTTTTCACACTAATACAAGTGCAAAAGTGGTTTCCTGCACCAACACAAGTGCGAAAAGTGGTTTTTCAACACTAACACAAGTGCGAAAAGTGGTTTTTCAACACTATCACAAGTGCAAAAAGTGTTTTTTCCACACTAATACAAGTGCAAAAGTGGTTTCCTGCACCAACACAAGTGCGAAAAGTGGTTTTTCAACACTAACACAAGTGCGAAAAGTGGTTTTTCAACACTATCACAAGTGCAAAAAGTGTTTTTTCCACACTAATACAAGTGCAAAAGTGGTTTCCTGCACCAACACAAGTGCGAAAAGTGGTTTTTCAACACTAACACAAGTGCGAAAAGTGGTTTTTCAACACTAACACAAGTGCGAAAAGTGGTTTTTCCACACTAATACAAGTGCAAAAGTGGTTTCCTGCACCAACACAAGTGCGAAAAGTGGTTTTTCAACACTAACACAAGTGCGAAAAGTGGTTTTTCAACACTAACACAAGTGCGAAAAGTGTTTTTTCCACACTAATACAAGTGCAAAAGTGGTTTCCTGCACCAACACAAGTGCGAAAAGTGGTTTTTCAACACTAACACAAGTGCGAAAAGTGGTTTTTCAACACTAACACAAGTGCGAAAAGTGGTTTTTCAACACTAACACAAGTGCGAAAAGTGGTTTTTGAACACTAACACAAGTGCGAAAAGTGGTTTTTCCACACTAATACAAGTGCAAAAGTGGTTTCCTGCACCAACACAAGTGCGAAAAGTGGTTTTTCAACACTAACACAAGTGCGAAAAGTGGTTTTTCAACACTATCACAAGTGCAAAAAGTGTTTTTTCCACACTAATACAAGTGCAAAAGTGGTTTCCTGCACCAACACAAGTGCGAAAAGTGGTTTTTCAACACTAACACAAGTGCGAAAAGTGGTTTTTCAACACTATCACAAGTGCAAAAGTGTTTTTTCCACACTAATACAAGTGCAAAAGTGGTTTCCTGCACCAACACAAGTGCGAAAAGTGGTTTTTCAACACTAACACAAGTGCGAAAAGTGGTTTTTCAACACTAACACAAGTGCGAAAAGTGGTTTTTCCACACTAATACAAGTGCAAAAGTGGTTTCCTGCACCAACACAAGTGCGAAAAGTGGTTTTTCAACACTAACACAAGTGCGAAAAGTGGTTTTTCCACACTAATACAAGTGCAAAAGTGTTTCCTGCACCAACACAAGTGCGAAAAGTGGTTTTTCAACACTAACACAAGTGCGAAAAGTGGTTTTTCAACACTAACACAAGTGCAAAAGTGTTTTTTCCACACTAATACAAGTGCAAAAGTGGTTTCCTGCACCAACACAAGTGCGAAAAGTGGTTTTTCAACACTAACACAAGTGCGAAAAGTGGTTTTTCAACACTAACACAAGTGCGAAAAGTGGTTTTTCAACACTATCACAAGTGCAAAAAGTGTTTTTTCCACACTAATACAAGTGCAAAAGTGGTTTTCCTGCACCAACACAAGTGCGAAAAGTGGTTTTTCAACACTAACACAAGTGCGAAAAGTGGTTTTTCAACACTATCACAAGTGCAAAAGTGTTTTTTCCACACTAATACAAGTGCAAAAAGTGGTTTCCTGCACCAACACAAGTGCGAAAAGTGGTTTTTCAACACTAACACAAGTGCGAAAAGTGGTTTTTCAACACTATCACAAGTGCAAAAAGTGTTTTTTCCACACTAATACAAGTGCAAAAGTGGTTTCCTGCACCAACACAAGTGCGAAAAGTGGTTTTTCAACACTAACACAAGTGCGAAAAGTGGTTTTTCAACACTATCACAAGTGCGAAAAGTGTTTTTTCCACACTAATACAAGTGCAAAAGTGGTTTCCTGCACCAACACAAGTGCGAAAAGTGGTTTTTCAACACTAACACAAGTGCGAAAAGTGGTTTTTCAACACTAACACAAGTGCAAAAAGTGTTTTTTCCACACTAATACAAGTGCAAAAGTGGTTTCCTGCACCAACACAAGTGCGGAAAGTGGTTTTTCAACACTAACACAAGTGCAAAAAGTGGTTTTTCAACACTAACACAAGTGCGAAAAGTGGTTTATCAACACTAACACAAGTGCGAAAAGTGGTTTTTCAACACTAATACAAGTGCAAAAGTGGTTTCCTGCACCAACACAAGTGCGAAAAGTGGTTTTTCAACACTAACACAAGTGTGAAAAGTGGTTTTTCAACACTAACACAAGTGCGAAAAGTGGTTTTTCAACACTAACACAAGTGCAAAAAGTGTTTTTTCCACACTAATACAAGTGCAAAAGTGGTTTCCTGCACCAACACAAGTTCGAAAAGTGGTTTTTTCAACACTAACACAAGTGTGAAAAGTGGTTTTTCAACACTATCACAAGTGCAAAAAGTGTTTTTTCCACACTAGTACAAGTGCAAAAGTGGTTTCCTGCACCAACACAAGTGCGAAAAGTGGTTTTTCAACACTAACACAAGTGCGAAAAGTGGTTTTTCAACACTAACACAAGTGCGAAAAGTGGTTTTTCAACACTAACACAAGTGCGAAAAGTGGTTTTTCCACACTAATACAAGTGCAAAAGTGGTTTCCTGCACCAACACAAGTGCGAAAAGTGGTTTTTCCAACACTAACACAAGTGCGAAAAGTGGTTTTTCAACACTAACACAAGTGCGAAAAGTGGTTTTTCCACACTAATACAAGTGCAAAAGTGGTTTCCTGCACCAACACAAGTGCGAAAAGTGGTTTTTCAACACTAACACAAGTGCGAAAAGTGGTTTTTCAACACTATCACAAGTGCAAAAAGTGTTTTTTCCACACTAATACAAGTGCAAAAGTGGTTTCCTGCACCAACACAAGTGCGAAAAGTGGTTTTTCAACACTAACACAAGTGCGAAAAGTGGTTTTTCAACACTATCACAAGTGCAAAAAGTGTTTTTTCCACACTAATACAAGTGCAAAAGTGGTTTCCTGCACCAACACAAGTGCGAAAAGTGGTTTTTCAACACTAACACAAGTGCGAAAAGTGGTTTTCCACACTAATACAAGTGCAAAAGTGGTTTCCTGCACCAACACAAGTGCGAAAAGTGGTTTATCAACACTAACACAAGTGCAAAAAGTGGTTTTTCAACACTAATACAAGTGCGAAAAGTGGTTTTTCCACACTAATACAAGTGCAAAAGTGGTTTCCTGCACCAACACAAGTGCGAAAAGTGGTTTTTCAACACTAACACAAGTGTGAAAAGTGGTTTTTCAACACTAACACAAGTGCGAAAAGTGGTTTTTCAACACTAACACAAGTGCGAAGAGTGGTTTTTCAACACTAACACAAGTGCGAAAAGTGGTTTTTCCACACTATTACAAGTGCAAAAGTGGTTTCCTGCACCAACACAAGTTCGAAAAGTGGTTTTTTCAACACTAACACAAGTGCGAAAAGTGGTTTTTCAACACTATCACAAGTGCAAAAAGTGTTTTTTCCACACTAATACAAGTGCAAAAGTGGTTTCCTGCACCAACACAAGGGCGAAAAGTGGTTTTTCAACACTAACACAAGTGCGAAAAGTGGTTTTTCAACACTAACACAAGTGCGAAAAGTGGTTTTTCAACACTAACACAAGTGCGAAAAGTGGTTTTTCCACACTAATACAAGTGCAAAAGTGGTTTCCTGCACCAACACAAGTGCGAAAAGTGGTTTTTCAACACTATCACAAGTGCAAAAAGTGTTTTTTCCACACTAATACAAGTGCAAAAGTGGTTTCCTGCACCAACACAAGTTCGAAAAGTGGTTTTTCAACACTAACACAAGTGCGAAAAGTGGTTTTTCAACACTAACACAAGTGCGAAAAGTGGTTTTTCCACACTAATACAAGTGCAAAAGTGGTTTCCTGCACCAACACAAGTGCGAAAAGTGGTTTTTCAACACTAACACAAGTGCGAAAAGTGGTTTTTCAACACTAACACAAGTGCGAAAAGTGTTTTTTCCACACTAATACAAGTGCAAAAGTGGTTTCCTGCACCAACACAAGTGCGAAAAGTGGTTTTTCAACACTAACACAAGTGCGAAAAGTGGTTTTTCAACACTAACACAAGTGCGAAAAGTGGTTTTTCAACACTAACACAAGTGCGAAAAGTGGTTTTTGAACACTAACACAAGTGCGAAAAGTGGTTTTTCCACACTAATACAAGTGCAAAAGTGGTTTCCTGCACAAACACAAGTGCGAAAAGTGGTTTTTCAACACTAACACAAGTGCGAAAAGTGGTTTTTCAACACTATCACAAGTGCAAAAAGTGTTTTTTCCACACTAATACAAGTGCAAAAGTGGTTTCCTGCACCAACACAAGTGCGAAAAGTGGTTTTTCAACACTAACACAAGTGCGAAAAGTGGTTTTTCAACACTATCACAAGTGCAAAAAGTGTTTTTTCCACACTAATACAAGTGCAAAAGTGGTTTCCTGCACCAACACAAGTGCGAAAAGTGGTTTTTCAACACTAACACAAGTGCGAAAAGTGGTTTTTCAACACTATCACAAGTGCAAAAAGTGTTTTTTCCACACTAATACAAGTGCAAAAGTGGTTTCCTGCACCAACACAAGTGCGAAAAGTGGTTTTTCAACACTAACACAAGTGCGAAAAGTGGTTTTTCAACACTAACACAAGTGCGAAAAGTGGTTTTTCAACACTAACACAAGTGCGAAAAGTGGTTTTTCCACACTAATACAAGTGCAAAAGTGGTTTCCTGCACCAACACAAGTGCGAAAAGTGGTTTTTCAACACTAACACAAGTGCGAAAAGTGGTTTTTCAACACTATCACAAGTGCAAAAAGTGTTTTTTCCACACTAATACAAGTGCAAAAGTGGTTTCCTGCACCAACACAAGTGCGAAAAGTGGTTTTTCAACACTAACACAAGTGCGAAAAGTGGTTTTTCAACACTATCACAAGTGCAAAAAGTGTTTTTTCCACACTAATACAAGTGCAAAAGTGGTTTCCTGCACCAACACAAGTTCGAAAAGTGGTTTTTCAACACTAACACAAGTGCGAAAAGTGGTTTTTCAACACTAACACAAGTGCGAAAAGTGGTTTTTCCACACTAATACAAGTGCAAAAGTGGTTTCCTGCACCAACACAAGTGCGAAAAGTGGTTTTTCAACACTAACACAAGTGCGAAAAGTGGTTTTTCAACACTAACACAAGTGCGAAAAGTGTTTTTTCCACACTAATACAAGTGCAAAAGTGGTTTCCTGCACCAACACAAGTGCGAAAAGTGGTTTTTCAACACTAACACAAGTGCGAAAAGTGGTTTTTCAACACTAACACAAGTGCGAAAAGTGGTTTTTCAACACTAACACAAGTGCGAAAAGTGGTTTTTGAACACTAACACAAATGCGAAAAGTGGTTTTTCCACACTAATACAAGTGCAAAAGTGGTTTCCTGCACCAACACAAGTGCGAAAAGTGGTTTTTCAACACTAACACAAGTGCGAAAAGTGGTTTTTCAACACTATCACAAGTGCAAAAAGTGTTTTTTCCACACTAATACAAGTGCAAAAGTGGTTTCCTGCACCAACACAAGTGCGAAAAGTGGTTTTTCAACACTAACACAAGTGCGAAAAGTGGTTTTTCAACACTATCACAAGTGCAAAAAGTGTTTTTTCCACACTAATACAAGTGCAAAAGTGGTTTCCTGCACCAACACAAGTGCGAAAAGTGGTTTTTCAACACTAACACAAGTGCGAAAAGTGGTTTTTCAACACTAACACAAGTGCGAAAAGTGGTTTTTCCACACTAATACAAGTGCAAAAGTGGTTTCCTGCACCAACACAAGTGCGAAAAGTGGTTTTTCAACACTAACACAAGTGCGAAAAGTGTTTTTTCCACACTAATACAAGTGCAAAAGTGGTTTCCTGCACCAACACAAGTGCGAAAAGTGGTTTTTCAACACTAACACAAGTGCGAAAAGTGGTTTTTCAACACTATCACAAGTGCAAAAAGTGTTTTTTCCACACTAATACAAGTGCAAAAGTGGTTTCCTGCACCAACACAAGTGCGGAAAGTGGTTTTTCAACACTAACACAAGTGCAAAAAGTGGTTTTTCAACACTAACACAAGTGCGAAAAGTGGTTTTTCAACACTATCACAAGTGCAAAAAGTGTTTTTTCCACACTAATACAAGTGCAAAAGTGGTTTCCTGCACCAACACAAGTGCGAAAAGTGGTTTTTCAACACTAACACAAGTGCGAAAAGTGGTTTTTCAACACTATCACAAGTGCAAAAAGTGTTTTTTCCACACTAATACAAGTGCAAAAGTGGTTTCCTGCACCAACACAAGTGCGAAAAGTGGTTTTTCAACACTAACACAAGTGCGAAAAGTGGTTTTTCAACACTAACACAAGTGCGAAAAGTGGTTTTTCCACACTAATACAAGTGCAAAAGTGGTTTCCTGCACCAACACAAGTGCGAAAAGTGGTTTTTCAACACTAACACAAGTGCGAAAAGTGGTTTTTCAACACTAACACAAGTGCGAAAAGTGTTTTTTCCACACTAATACAAGTGCAAAAGTGGTTTCCTGCACCAACACAAGTGCGAAAAGTGGTTTTTCAACACTAACACAAGTGCGAAAAGTGGTTTTTCAACACTAACACAAGTGCAAAAAGTGTTTTTTCCACACTAATACAAGTGCAAAACTGGTTTCCTGCACCAACACAAGTGCGGAAAGTGGTTTTTCAACACTAACACAAGTGCAAAAAGTGGTTTTTCAACACTAACACAAGTGCGAAAAGTGGTTTATCAACACTAACACAAGTGCGAAAAGTGTTTTTTCAACACTAATACAAGTGCAAAAGTGGTTTCCTGCACCAACACAAGTGCGAAAAGTGGTTTTTCAACACTAACACAAGTGTGAAAAGTGGTTTTTCAACACTAACACAAGTGCGAAAAGTGGTTTTTCAACACTAACACAAGTGCAAAAAGTGTTTTTTCCACACTAATACAAGTGCAAAAGTGGTTTCCTGCACCAACACAAGTTCGAAAAGTGGTTTTTTCAACACTAACACAAGTGTGAAAAGTGGTTTTTCAACACTATCACAAGTGCAAAAAGTGTTTTTTCCACACTAGTACAAGTGCAAAAGTGGTTTCCTGCACCAACACAAGTGCGAAAAGTGGTTTTTCAACACTAACACAAGTGCGAAAAGTGGTTTTTCAACACTAACACAAGTGCGAAAAGTGGTTTTTCAACACTAACACAAGTGCGAAAAGTGGTTTTTCCACACTAATACAAGTGCAAAAGTGGTTTCCTGCACCAACACAAGTGCGAAAAGTGGTTTTTCCAACACTAACACAAGTGCGAAAAGTGGTTTTTCAACACTAACACAAGTGCGAAAAGTGGTTTTTCCACACTAATACAAGTGCAAAAGTGGTTTCCTGCACCAACACAAGTGCGAAAAGTGGTTTTTCAACACTAACACAAGTGCGAAAAGTGGTTTTTCAACACTATCACAAGTGCAAAAAGTGTTTTTTCCACACTAATACAAGTGCAAAAGTGGTTTCCTGCACCAACACAAGTGCGAAAAGTGGTTTTTCAACACTAACACAAGTGCGAAAAGTGGTTTTTCAACACTATCACAAGTGCAAAAAGTGTTTTTTCCACACTAATACAAGTGCAAAAGTGGTTTCCTGCACCAACACAAGTGCGAAAAGTGGTTTTTCAACACTAACACAAGTGCGAAAAGTGGTTTTCCACACTAATACAAGTGCAAAAGTGGTTTCCTGCACCAACACAAGTGCGAAAAGTGGTTTATCAACACTAACACAAGTGCAAAAAGTGGTTTTTCAACACTAATACAAGTGCGAAAAGTGGTTTTTCCACACTAATACAAGTGCAAAAGTGGTTTCCTGCACCAACACAAGTGCGAAAAGTGGTTTTTCAACACTAACACAAGTGTGAAAAGTGGTTTTTCAACACTAACACAAGTGCGAAAAGTGGTTTTTCAACACTAACACAAGTGCGAAGAGTGGTTTTTCAACACTAACACAAGTGCGAAAAGTGGTTTTTCCACACTATTACAAGTGCAAAAGTGGTTTCCTGCACCAACACAAGTTCGAAAAGTGGTTTTTTCAACACTAACACAAGTGCGAAAAGTGGTTTTTCAACACTATCACAAGTGCAAAAAGTGTTTTTTCCACACTAATACAAGTGCAAAAGTGGTTTCCTGCACCAACACAAGGGTGAAAAGTGGTTTTTCAACACTAACACAAGTGCGAAAAGTGGTTTTTCAACACTAACACAAGTGCGAAAAGTGGTTTTTCAACACTAACACAAGTGCGAAAAGTGGTTTTTCCACACTAATACAAGTGCAAAAGTGGTTTCCTGCACCAACACAAGTGCGAAAAGTGGTTTTTCAACACTATCACAAGTGCAAAAAGTGTTTTTTCCACACTAATACAAGTGCAAAAGTGGTTTCCTGCACCAACACAAGTTCGAAAAGTGGTTTTTCAACACTAACACAAGTGCGAAAAGTGGTTTTTCAACACTAACACAAGTGCGAAAAGTGGTTTTTCCACACTAATACAAGTGCAAAAGTGGTTTCCTGCACCAACACAAGTGCGAAAAGTGGTTTTTCAACACTAACACAAGTGCGAAAAGTGGTTTTTCAACACTAACACAAGTGCGAAAAGTGTTTTTTCCACACTAATACAAGTGCAAAAGTGGTTTCCTGCACCAACACAAGTGCGAAAAGTGGTTTTTCAACACTAACACAAGTGCGAAAAGTGGTTTTTCAACACTAACACAAGTGCGAAAAGTGGTTTTTCAACACTAACACAAGTGCGAAAAGTGGTTTTTGAACACTAACACAAGTGCGAAAAGTGGTTTTTCCACACTAATACAAGTGCAAAAGTGGTTTCCTGCACAAACACAAGTGCGAAAAGTGGTTTTTCAACACTAACACAAGTGCGAAAAGTGGTTTTTCAACACTATCACAAGTGCAAAAAGTGTTTTTTCCACACTAATACAAGTGCAAAAGTGGTTTCCTGCACCAACACAAGTGCGAAAAGTGGTTTTTCAACACTAACACAAGTGCGAAAAGTGGTTTTTCAACACTATCACAAGTGCGAAAAGTGGTTTTTCAACACTAACACAAGTGCGAAAAGTGGTTTTTCAACACTAACACAAGTGCGAAAAGTGGTTTTTCCACACTAATACAAGTGCAAAAGTGGTTTCCTGCACCAACACAAGTGCGAAAAGTGGTTTTTCAACACTAACACAAGTGCGAAAAGTGTTTTTTCCACACTAATACAAGTGCAAAAGTGGTTTCCTGCACCAACACAAGTGCGAAAAGTGGTTTTTCAACACTAACACAAGTGCGAAAAGTGGTTTTTCAACACTATCACAAGTGCAAAAAGTGTTTTTTCCACACTAATACAAGTGCAAAAGTGGTTTCCTGCACCAACACAAGTGCGGAAAGTGGTTTTTCAACACTAACACAAGTGCAAAAAGTGGTTTTTCAACACTAACACAAGTGCGAAAATTGGTTTTTCCACACTAATTCAAGTGCAAAAGTGGTTTCCTGCACAAACACAAGTGCGAAAAGTGGTTTTTCAACACTAACACAAGTGCGAAAAGTGGTTTTTCAACACTAACACAAGTGCGAAAAGTGGTTTTTCAACACTAACACAAGTGCGAAAAGTGGTTTTTCAACACTAACACAAGTGCGAAAAGTGGTTTTTCCACACTAATACAAGTGCAAAAGTGGTTTCCTGCACCAACACAAGTTCGAAAAGTGGTTTTTTCAACACTAACACAAGTGCGAAAAGTGGTTTTTCAACACTATCACAAGTGCAAAAAGTGTTTTTTCCACACTAATACAAGTGCAAAAGTGGTTTCCTGCACCAACACAAGTGCGAAAAGTGGTTTATCAACACTAACACAAGTGCGAAAAGTGGTTTTTCAACACTAACACAAGTGCGGAAAGTGGTTTTTCCACACTAATACAAGTGCAAAAGTGGTTTCCTGCACCAACACAAGTGCGAAAAGTGGTTTTTCAACACTAACACAAGTGCGAAAAGTGGTTTTTCAACACTAACACAAGTGCGAAAAGTGGTTTTTCAACACTAACACAAGTGCAAAAAGTGTTTTTTCCACACGAATACAAGTGCAAAAGTGGTTTCCTGCACCAACACAAGTTCGAAAAGTGGTTTTTTCAACACTAACACAAGTGCGAAAAGTGGTTTTTCAACACTATCACAAGTGCAAAAAGTGTTTTTTCCACACTAATACAAGTGCAAAAGTGGTTTCCTGCACCAACACAAGTGCGAAAAGTGGTTTTTCAACACTAACACAAGTGCGAAAAGTGGTTTTTCAACACTAACACAAGTGCGAAAAGTGGTTTTTCAACACTAACACAAGTGCGAAAAGTGGTTTTTCCACACTAATACAAGTGCATAAGTGGTTTCCTGCACCAACACAAGTGCGAAAAGTGGTTTTTCAACACTAACACAAGTGCGAAAAGTCGTTTTTCAACACTAACACAAGTGCGAAAAGTGGTTTTTCCACACTAATACAAGTGCAAAAGTGGTTTCCTGCACCAACACAAGTGCGAAAAGTGGTTTTTCAACACTAACACAAGTGCGAAAAGTGGTTTTTCAACACTATCACAAGTGCAAAAAGTGTTTTTTCCACACTAATACAAGTGCAAAAGTGGTTTCCTGCACCAACACAAGTGCGAAAAGTGGTTTTTCAACACTAACACAGGTGCGAAAAGTGGTTTTTCAACACTATCACAAGTGCAAAAAGTGTTTTTTCCACACTAATACAAGTGCAAAAGTGGTTTCCTGCACCAACACAAGTGCGAAAAGTGGTTTTTCAACACTAACACAAGTGCGAAAAGTGGTTTTTCAACACTAACACAAGTGCGAAAAGTGTTTTTTCCACACTAATACAAGTGCAAAAGTGGTTTCCTGCACCAACACAAGTGCGAAAAGTGGTTTTTCAACACTAACACAAGTGCGAAAAGTGGTTTTTCAACACTAACACAAGTGCAAAAAGTGTTTTTTCCACACTAATACAAGTGCAAAAGTGGTTTCCTGCACCAACACAAGTGCGGAAAGTGGTTTTTCAACACTAACACAAGTGCAAAAAGTGGTTTTTCAACACTAACACAAGTGCGAAAAGTGGTTTATCAACACTAACACAAGTGCGAAAAGTGGTTTTTCAACACTAACACAAGTGCGAAAAGTGGTTTTTCCACACTAATACAAGTGCAAAAGTGGTTTCCTGCACCAACACAAGTGCGAAAAGTGGTTTTTCAACACTAACACAAGTGCGAAAAGTGGTTTTTCAACACTAACACAAGTGCGAAAAGTGGTTTTTCAACACTAACACAAGTGCAAAAAGTGTTTTTTCCACACTAATACAAGTGCAAAAGTGGTTTCCTGCACCAACACAAGTTCGAAAAGTGGTTTTTTCAACACTAACACAAGTGCGAAAAGTGGTTTTTCAACACTATCACAAGTGCAAAAAGTGTTTTTTCCACACTAGTACAAGTGCAAAAGTGGTTTCCTGCACCAACACAAGTGCGAAAAGTGGTTTTTCAACACTAACACAAGTGCGAAAAGTGGTTTTTCAACACTAACACAAGTGCGAAAAGTGGTTTTTCAACACTAACACAAGTGCGAAAAGTGGTTTTTCCACACTAATACAAGTGCAAAAGTGGTTTCCTGCACCAACACAAGTGCGAAAAGTGGTTTTTCAACACTAACACAAGTGCGAAAAGTGGTTTTTCAACACTAACACATGTGCGAAAAGTGGTTTTTTCCACACTAATACAAGTGCAAAAGTGGTTTCCTGCACCAACACAAGTGCGAAAAGTGGTTTTTCAACACTAACACAAGTGCGAAAAGTGGTTTTTCAACACTATCACAAGTGCAAAAAGTGTTTTTTCCACACTAATACAAGTGCAAAAGTGGTTTCCTGCACCAACACAAGTGCGAAAAGTGGTTTTTCAACACTAACACAAGTGCGAAAAGTGGTTTTTCAACACTATCACAAGTGCAAAAAGTGTTTTTTCCACACTAATACAAGTGCAAAAGTGGTTTCTTGCACCAACACAAGTGTGAAAAGTGGTTTTTCAACACTAACACAAGTGCGAAAAGTGGTTTTCCACACTAATACAAGTGCAAAAGTGGTTTCCTGCACCAACACAAGTGCGAAAAGTGGTTTATCAACACTAACACAAGTGCAAAAAGTGGTTTTTCAACACTAATACAAGTGCGAAAAGTGGTTTTTCCACACTAATACAAGTGTAAAAGTGGTTTCCTGCACCAACACAAGTGCGAAAAGTGGTTTTTCAACACTAACACAAGTGTGAAAAGTGGTTTTTCAACACTAACACAAGTGCGAAAAGTGGTTTTTCAACACTAACACAAGTGCGAAGAGTGGTTTTTCAACACTAACACAAGTGCGAAAAGTGGTTTTTCCACACTATTACAAGTGCAAAAGTGGTTTCCTGCACCAACACAAGTTCGAAAAGTGGTTTTTTCAACACTAACACAAGTGCGAAAAGTGGTTTTTCAACACTATCACAAGTGCAAAAAGTGTTTTTTCCACACTAATACAAGTGCAAAAGTGGTTTCCTGCACCAACACAAGTTCGAAAAGTGGTTTTTTCAACACTAACACAAGTGCGAAAAGTGGTTTTTCAACACTATCACAAGTGCAAAAAGTGGTTTTTCAACACTAACACAAGTGCGAAAAGTGGTTTTTCAACACTAACACAAGTGCGAAAAGTGGTTTTTCAACACTAACACAAGTGCGAAAAGTGGTTTTTCCACACTAATACAAGTGCAAAAGTGGTTTCCTGCACCAACACAAGTGCGAAAAGTGGTTTTTCAACACTAACACAAGTGCGAAAAGTGGTTTTTCAACACTAACACAAGTGCGAAAAGTGGTTTTTCCACACTAATACAAGTGCAAAAGTGGTTTCCTGCACCAACACAAGTGCGAAAAGTGGTTTTTCAACACTAACACAAGTGCGAAAAGTGGTTTTTCCACACTAATACAAGTGCAAAAGTGGTTTCCTGCACCAACACAAGTGCGAAAAGTGGTTTTTCAACACTAACACAAGTGCGAAAAGTGGTTTTTCAACACTAACACAAGTGCGAAAAGTGGTTTTTCAACACTAACACAAGTGCAAAAAGTGTTTTTTCCACACTAATACAAGTGCAAAAGTGGTTTCCTGCACCAACACAAGTTCGAAAAGTGGTTTTTTCAACACTAACACAAGTGCGAAAAGTGGTTTTTCAACACTATCACAAGTGCAAAAAGTGTTTTTTCCACACTAGTACAAGTGCAAAAGTGGTTTCCTGCACCAACACAAGTGCGAAAAGTGGTTTTTCAACACTAACACAAGTGCGAAAAGTGGTTTTTCAACACTAACACAAGTGCGAAAAGTGGTTTTTCAACACTAACACAAGTGCGAAAAGTGGTTTTTCCACACTAATACAAGTGCAAAAGTGGTTTCCTGCACCAACACAAGTGCGAAAAGTGGTTTTTCAACACTAACACAAGTGCGAAAAGTGGTTTTTCAACACTAACACAAGTGCGAAAAGTGGTTTTTCCACACTAATACAAGTGCAAAAGTGGTTTCCTGCACCAACACAAGTGCGAAAAGTGGTTTTTCAACACTAACACAAGTGCGAAAAGTGGTTTTTCAACACTATCACAAGTGCAAAAAGTGTTTTTTCCACACTAATACAAGTGCAAAAGTGGTTTCCTGCACCAACACAAGTGCGAAAAGTGGTTTTTCAACACTAACACAAGTGCGAAAAGTGGTTTTTCAACACTATCACAAGTGCAAAAAGTGTTTTTTCCACACTAATACAAGTGCAAAAGTGGTTTCTTGCACCAACACAAGTGCGAAAAGTGGTTTTTCAACACTAACACAAGTGCGAAAAGTGGTTTTCCACACTAATACAAGTGCAAAAGTGGTTTCCTGCACCAACACAAGTGCGAAAAGTGGTTTATCAACACTAACACAAGTGCAAAAAGTGGTTTTTCAACACTAATACAAGTGCGAAAAGTGGTTTTTCCACACTAATACAAGTGTAAAAGTGGTTTCCTGCACCAACACAAGTGCGAAAAGTGGTTTTTCAACACTAACACAAGTGTGAAAAGTGGTTTTTCAACACTAACACAAGTGCGAAAAGTGGTTTTTCAACACTAACACAAGTGCGAAGAGTGGTTTTTCAACACTAACACAAGTGCGAAAAGTGGTTTTTCCACACTATTACAAGTGCAAAAGTGGTTTCCTGCACCAACACAAGTTCGAAAAGTGGTTTTTTCAACACTAACACAAGTGCGAAAAGTGGTTTTTCAACACTATCACAAGTGCAAAAAGTGTTTTTTCCACACTAATACAAGTGCAAAAGTGGTTTCCTGCACCAACACAAGTGCGAAAAGTGGTTTTTCAACACTAACACAAGTGCGAAAAGTGGTTTTTCAACACTAACACAAGTGCGAAAAGTGGTTTTTCAACACTATCACAAGTGCGAAAAGTGGTTTTTCCACACTAATACAAGTGCAAAAGTGGTTTCCTGCACCAACACAAGTGCGAAAAGTGGTTTTTCAACACTAACACAAGTGCGAAAAGTGGTTTTTCAACACTATCACAAGTGCAAAAAGTGTTTTTTCCACACTAATACAAGTGCAAAAGTGGTTTCCTGCACCAACACAAGTGCGAAAAGTGGTTTTTCAACACTAACACAAGTGCGAAAAGTGGTTTTTCAACACTATCACAAGTGCAAAAAGTGTTTTTTCCACACTAATACAAGTGCAAAAGTGGTTTCCTGCACCAACACAAGTTCGAAAAGTGGTTTTTCAACACTAACACAAGTGCGAAAAGTGGTTTTTCAACACTAACACAAGTGCGAAAAGTGGTTTTTCCACACTAATACAAGTGCAAAAGTGGTTTCCTGCACCAACACAAGTGCGAAAAGTGGTTTTTCAACACTAACACAAGTGCGAAAAGTGGTTTTTCAACACTAACACAAGTGCGAAAAGTGTTTTTTCCACACTAATACAAGTGCAAAAGTGGTTTCCTGCACCAACACAAGTGCGAAAAGTGGTTTTTCAACACTAACACAAGTGCGAAAAGTGGTTTTTCAACACTAACACAAGTGCGAAAAGTGGTTTTTCAACACTAACACAATAATAATAATAATAATTCATTTATTTTGTATAGCGCTTTTCCAGAAGCCCAAAGGCGCTTTGACAGAGTGGAAAACATAATGCATAACAATACATGAAAACAACAATTGCAAAAAGACAAGAATCAAGAAAACAAACAGCAGCGATATACGGCATATATATAAGACAAGAATCAAAAAGACAAGACAAGAATCAATAGGGAAATATTTAAAGCAAAAGGAGGGAGAAGGAGAAGAGATAGTCAGGGGTTAAATGCTGTGGGTTGAATGTTGAATGCAGCGTTGAACAGGTGGGTCTTTAGTGATGTTTTGAATGTGGTGAGTGAGGAGGAGTCTCTGATGGTGTGAGGTAGTGAGTTCCAGAGGGTGGGAGCAGCGATGGAGAAGGCCCTGTCCCCCCAGGATCTGAATTTGGTCCGGATGGAGGGGGTCAGGAGGTTGGTACCAGCAGAGCGGAGGTTGCGGGTGGGAGTGTGTCTGGAGAGGAGGTCAGCCAGGTAGGATGGGGCCAGGTTATGGAGGGCTTTGTATGTCAAGAGGAGGATTTTGTACTGGATTCTCTGGGGGATGGGGAGCCAGTGAAGCTTGTAAAGGACGGGGGTGATGTGGTCACGGGTCCGGGAATGAGTGAGTAGACGGGCAGCGGAGTTCTGAATGTATTGGAGTTTATTGGTGATTTTTGAGGGTGAACCATAGAGGAGGCTATTGCAGTAGTCCAGACGGGAGGTGATGAAGGCGTGGATGAGGGTTTCTGCAGCCGTGGAGGAGAGGGATGAGCGGAGACGGGCAATGTTTTTCAGGTGAAAGAAGGCTGACTTTGTGATCTGTTTAGTGTATTTGTCGAAGGAAAGGGTTTGGTCAAAGATGACGCCAAGATTCCGGATGTGAGGGGAGGTGGATACTGGGATACCGTCGATGTTGAGGGCAAAGTTATGGGTGGATTTTGTGAGCGTTTTTGGGCCAATGATGATTATTTCAGATTTATCACAGTTAAGCTTGAGGAAGTTGATTTGAAGCCAGGATTTTATTTCAGTGATGCAGTTTGTCAGGATAGAGTGGGTGTCGGTGGAGACGGACTTGGTGGAGATGAAAAGCTGGATGTCATCGGCGAAGCAGTGGAATTGGAGACCATGACGGCGGATTAAGTGACCGAGCGGGGACAGGTAAAGGATGAAGAGGAGGGGGCCAAGAACTGAACCTTGGGGGACACCTTGGGGGAGGGGAGCAGTGGGGGATTTGCAGTTATTGATGGAGATGAACTGGCATCTGTCAGAGAGGTATGATTTAATCCAAGAGAGGGCAGTGCCGGTGACGTTAAAGGTGGATTCAAGTCGGGTGAGGAGGATAGTGTGATCGATGGTATCAAAGGCAGCGCTGAGGTCGAGGAGGACGAGAATGTTGAGGTTGCCAGCGTCAGAGGAGAGGAGAAGGTCGTTGGTGATTTTGAGGAGAGCAGTTTCAGTACTGTGGTTGGAGCGGAATCCGGATTGGAATGTTTCATACAAGTTATTGGCAGAGAGATGATGTTTGAGTTGAGTGGCTACAGCGCGTTCCAAAACTTTTGACAGAAAGGGTAGGTTGGAGATGGGTCTGAAGTTGTTTAGGGTGTCAGGGTTTAGACCAGGTTTTTTTAGAATGGGGGTAACAGCAGCAATTTTGAGGGAAGGTGGGACGATGCCTGTAGACAGGGAGGAGTTTATTGTTGCAATGATAAGTGGAGAGAGAGCAGGGAGGGAGGCTTTGACAAAGCTGGAGGGGATGGGGTCAAGAGTGCAGGTGGCAGTTTTCATTCCTATGAGGAGTTCAGAGAGGTCAGTAGGAGAGATTGGGGAGAACCGAGACAGGGGATGGCAGGACAAGGGGGGGCAGGTGGTTGGAGGGGGAGTGGGTGTGGCGGTGGTCAAGCTGTTGTAGATGTTGTCAATTTTGCGTTGGAAGAAAGAGAGGAAGGAGATGCAGTTGTCTACTGTGAATGACTGGGTGGTGGTGTTCAGGGGGCGGAGGAGTTTGTTTATTGTCGAGAAGAGTGCTTTTGGGTTTCCGGAGCCAGAGTGGATAATTTGAGAGTAGTAGGCAGAGCGGGCGCGGGAGAGGGCATCTTTGTAGTGTTGTATGTGGTCCTTGTAGGCTTGGGAGTGAACTGTGAGACCCGTTTTATTGCGGAGTCTTTCAAGTTGGCGAGCACGAGTTTTCATCAGGTGGAGTTCAGGGGTAAACCAGGGAGCAGAATGGGTGAAAGAAACTGTTTTGGTTTTTACAGGCGCAAGCTGGTCAAGGCAGGAGGAGAGAGTGTGGTTGTAGTAGTCAGTGAGGTCGGAAGGGGTGTGGAGGTCAATGAAGGGAGAAGTGGACATTTTTTCAGAGAGGGTGGATGAGAATGAGGTAGGTGAAAGAGCGTTTAGCTTACGGAAGTTGATTGTGCGATAATGCCTTGGTGTTGGGGCGGGGATGTTGATGGTCAGAGTGATGGCTAAGTGGTCAGAGAGGGTGAGGTCGGAGCCATAGAGATGGTGCAAATTTAATCCAGTGGAGCAGACAAGGTCCAAAATGTGACCACGGATATGGGTAGGAAAGTCGACATGTTGAGTGAGGTTAAAGCAGGTGAGTAAATCAGTGAAGTCAGTGGTTATTGTGGAGTCAGTGGAGTCCATGTGGATATTGAAATCACCAAGGAGGAGGATTGAGGGGGAGAGGGAACATAGCTGGGTCAGAAAGTAGGAGAAGTCAGACAGGAATGATGGGTGTGGTTTGGGAGGGCGGTAGACGACAGCCATGACTGACTGCGTGTGACCAGAGAGTTTTAAAGCCAGGTGTTCAAATGATGGAGCAGATGAGATGGAGATGAGGTTGGTCTTGATGTCTTGACGGTGGATAACGGCAATTCCACCACCTCGGCCCTCCGAGCGTGGTTTATTGACATAGGAATATCCATTGGGTGTGGTGAGGTTGAGTGTGTAGTAGTCCAGAGGTTGTTGCCAGGTTTCGGTGAGACAGAGAAAGTCCAGTTTGTTATCCAGGATGTATTCGTTCAGGATGAGGCATTTATTGTTGAGGGACCGGGTGTTGAACAGGGTGAGCTTGATGTTGTTTTGAACAGCAGGGATGAATTCAGGTGATTTAGCCAGGGTTCGTAGGCAAGAGGTGCGATCGTGTGGGTTGCTGTGACCAGGTGCGCTGGGACGAAGAGTGAGAGTGCGCTGAGCCGACCAGAGGACGGGGATGGAGTGACCTGATTGCAAATAAACAAACTTGCGACCGGAGCCACGGTGAATGTACCTGGGTCGTCGGAGGAGTCCATTTGATTTGATGGCAGAGATGCATGATGGGGTGGAGCGGGTATTGAGCAGAAGAAGCCTTGCGGCGGAGTACTTCAGAGCCATGCCAGGCAGGAGCGAAGGGACGAGTACGAGGCCAAGGTCGAGGAGGCAAAGCGGCAAACGCAGCGGCAAACGCAGCGGCAAACGACTGCAGCCGCTAATCAAGACCACAGCGGCAAACAAGGCCACAAGGCCACCAAGACCACAAGGCCACCGGCAAACAAGGCCACGGCCACAAACAACGGGAGCGGGCCTTTCGATTCCGTATTCCGTACCATCAAAAGCAGATTCCGTTATCCAGCCGGAGAACACGCGGCACGTGCGGGTGTGAAAAGGCAGGACAGGTGTGAGATGTCAGGTCAGAAAAGTAGAAGCAGACCCTGTACATCCATCCAGTCGGAGAAGCGGCGAATATGCAACGCCAGCGTCCTCTCGCAACCGAACCCGAACAAGTGCGAAAAGTGGTTTTTGAACACTAACACAAGTGCGAAAAGTGGTTTTTCCACACTAATACAAGTGCAAAAGTGGTTTCCTGCACCAACACAAGTGCGAAAAGTGGTTTTTCAACACTAACACAAGTGCGAAAAGTGGTTTTTCAACACTATCACAAGTGCAAAAAGTGTTTTTTCCACACTAATACAAGTGAAAAAGTGGTTTCCTGCACCAACACAAGTGCGAAAAGTGGTTTTTCAACACTAACACAAGTGCGAAAAGTGGTTTTTCAACACTATCACAAGTGCAAAAAGTGTTTTTTCCACACTAATACAAGTGCAAAAGTGGTTTCCTGCACCAACACAAGTGCGAAAAGTGGTTTTTCAACACTAACACAAGTGCGAAAAGTGGTTTTTCAAAACTAACACATGTGTGAAAAGTGGTTTTTCCACACTAATACAAGTGCAAAAGTGGTTTCCTGCACCAACACAAGTGCGAAAAGTGGTTTTTCAACACTAACACAAGTGCGAAAAGTGTTTTTTCCACACTAATACAAGTGCAAAAGTGGTTTCCTGCACCAACACAAGTGCGAAAAGTGGGTTTTCAACACTAACACAAGTGCGAAAAGTGGTTTTTCAACACTATCACAAGTGCAAAAAGTGTTTTTTCCACACTAATACAAGTGCAAAAGTGGTTTCCTGCACCAACACAAGTGCGGAAAGTGGTTTTTCAACACTAACACAAGTGCAAAAAGTGGTTTTTCAACACTAACACAAGTGCGAAAAGTGGTTTTTCCACACTAATTCAAGTGCAAAAGTGGTTTCCTGCACAAACACAAGTGCGAAAAGTGGTTTTTCAACACTAACACAAGTGCGAAAAGTGGTTTTTCAACACTAACACAAGTGCGAAAAGTGGTTTTTCAACACTAACACAAGTGCGAAAAGTGGTTTTTCAACACTAACACAAGTGCGAAAAGTGGTTTTTCCACACTAATACAAGTGCAAAAGTGGTTTCCTGCACCAACACAAGTTCGAAAAGTGGTTTTTTCAACACTAACACAAGTGCGAAAAGTGGTTTTTCAACACTATCACAAGTGCAAAAAGTGTTTTTTCCACACTAATACAAGTGCAAAAGTGGTTTCCTGCACCAACACAAGTGCGAAAAGTGGTTTATCAACACTAACACAAGTGCGAAAAGTGGTTTTTCAACACTAACACATGTGCGGAAAGTGGTTTTTCCACACTAATACAAGTGCAAAAGTGGTTTCCTGCAGCAACACAAGTGCGAAAAGTGGTTTTTCAACACTAACACAAGTGCGAAAAGTGGTTTTTCAACACTAACACAAGTGCGAAAAGTGGTTTTTCAACACTAACACAAGTGCAAAAAGTGTTTTTTCCACACTAATACAAGTGCAAAAGTGGTTTCCTGCACCAACACAAGTTCGAAAAGTGGTTTTTTCAACACTAACACAAGTGCGAAAAGTGGTTTTTCAACACTATAACAAGTGCAAAAAGTGTTTTTTCCACACTAATACAAGTGCAAAAGTGGTTTCCTGCACCAACACAAGTGCGAAAAGTGGTTTTTCAACACTAACACAAGTGCGAAAAGTGGTTTTTCAACACTAACACAAGTGCGAAAAGTGGTTTTTCAACACTAACACAAGTGCGAAAAGTGGTTTTTCCACACTAATACAAGTGCAAAAGTGGTTTCCTGCACCAACACAAGTGCGAAAAGTGGTTTTTCAACACTAACACAAGTGCGAAAAGTGGTTTTTCAACACTAACACAAGTGCGAAAAGTGGTTTTCCACACTAATACAAGTGCAAAAGTGGTTTCCTGCACCAACACAAGTGCGAAAAGTGGTTTTTCAACACTAACACAAGTGCGAAAAGTGGTTTTTCAACACTATCACAAGTGCAAAAAGTGTTTTTTCAACACTAACACAAGTGCAAAAAGTGTTTTTTCCACACTAATACAAGTGCAAAAGTGGTTTCCTGCACCAACACAAGTTCGAAAAGTGGTTTTTTCAACACTAACACAAGTGCGAAAAGTGGTTTTTCAACACTATCACAAGTGCAAAAAGTGTTTTTTCCACACTAATACAAGTGCAAAAGTGGTTTCCTGCACCAACACAAGTGCGAAAAGTGGTTTTTCAACACTAACACAAGTGCGAAAAGTGGTTTTTCAACACTAACACAAGTGCGAAAAGTGGTTTTTCAACACTAACACAAGTGCGAAAAGTGGTTTTTCAACACTAACACAAGTGCGAAAAGTGGTTTTTCAACACTAACACAAGTGCGAAAAGTGGTTTTTCAACACTAACACAAGTGCAAAAAGTGTTTTTTCCACACTAATACAAGTGCAAAAGTGGTTTCCTGCACCAACACAAGTTCGAAAAGTGGTTTTTTCAACACTAACACAAGTGCGAAAAGTGGTTTTTCAACACTATCACAAGTGCAAAAAGTGTTTTTTCCACACTAATACAAGTGCAAAAGTGGTTTCCTGGCACCAACACAAGTGCGAAAAGTGGTTTTTCAACACTAACACAAGTGCGAAAAGTGGTTTTTCAACACTAACACAAGTGCGAAAAGTGGTTTTTCAACACTAACACAAGTGCGAAAAGTGGTTTTTCACACTAATACAAGTGCAAAAGTGGTTTCCTGCACCAACACAAGTGCGAAAAGTGGTTTTTCAACACTAACACAAGTGCGAAAAGTGGTTTTTCAACACTAACACAAGTGCGAAAAGTGGTTTTCCACACTAATACAAGTGCAAAAGTGGTTTCCTGCACGAACACAAGTGCGAAAAGTGTTTTTTCAACACTAACACAGGTGCGAAAAGTGGTTTTTCAACACTATCACAAGTGCAAAAAGTGTTTTTTCCACACTAATACAAGTGCAAAAGTGGTTTCCTGCACCAACACAAGTGCGAAAAGTGGTTTTTCAACACTAACACAAGTGCGAAAAGTGGTTTTTCCACACTAATACAAGTGCAAAAGTGGTTTCCTGCACCAACACAAGTGCGAAAAGTGGTTTTTCAACACTAACACAAGTGCGAAAAGTGGTTTTTCAACACTAACACAAGTGCGAAAAGTGGTTTTTCCACACTAATACAAGTGCAAAAGTGGTTTCCTGCACCAACACAAGTGCGAAAAGTGGTTTTTCAACACTAACACAAGTGCGAAAAGTGGTTTTTCCACACTAATACAAGTGCAAAAGTGGTTTCCTGCACCAACACAAGTGCGAAAAGTGGTTTTTCAACACTAACACAAGTGCGAAAAGTGGTTTTTCAACACTAACACAAGTGCGAAAAGTGGTTTTTCAACACTAACACAAGTGCAAAAAGTGTTTTTTCCACACTAATACAAGTGCAAAAGTGGTTTCCTGCACCAACACAAGTTCGAAAAGTGGTTTTTTCAACACTAACACAAGTGCGAAAAGTGGTTTTTCAACACTATCACAAGTGCAAAAAGTGTTTTTTCCACACTAGTACAAGTGCAAAAGTGGTTTCCTGCACCAACACAAGTGCGAAAAGTGGTTTTTCAACACTAACACAAGTGCGAAAAGTGGTTTTTCAACACTAACACAAGTGCGAAAAGTGGTTTTTCAACACTAACACAAGTGCGAAAAGTGGTTTTTCCACACTAATACAAGTGCAAAAGTGGTTTCCTGCACCAACACAAGTGCGAAAAGTGGTTTTTCAACACTAACACAAGTGCGAAAAGTGGTTTTTCAACACTAACACAAGTGCGAAAAGTGGTTTTTCCACACTAATACAAGTGCAAAAGTGGTTTCCTGCACCAACACAAGTGCGAAAAGTGGTTTTTCAACACTAACACAAGTGCGAAAAGTGGTTTTTCAACACTATCACAAGTGCAAAAAGTGTTTTTTCCACACTAATACAAGTGCAAAAGTGGTTTCCTGCACCAACACAAGTGCGAAAAGTGGTTTTTCAACACTAACACAAGTGCGAAAAGTGGTTTTTCAACACTATCACAAGTGCAAAAAGTGTTTTTTCCACACTAATACAAGTGCAAAAGTGGTTTCTTGCACCAACACAAGTGCGAAAAGTGGTTTTTCAACACTAACACAAGTGCGAAAAGTGGTTTTCCACACTAATACAAGTGCAAAAGTGGTTTCCTGCACCAACACAAGTGCGAAAAGTGGTTTATCAACACTAACACAAGTGCAAAAAGTGGTTTTTCAACACTAATACAAGTGCGAAAAGTGGTTTTTCCACACTAATACAAGTGTAAAAGTGGTTTCCTGCACCAACACAAGTGCGAAAAGTGGTTTTTCAACACTAACACAAGTGTGAAAAGTGGTTTTTCAACACTAACACAAGTGCGAAAAGTGGTTTTTCAACACTAACACAAGTGCGAAGAGTGGTTTTTCAACACTAACACAAGTGCGAAAAGTGGTTTTTCCACACTATTACAAGTGCAAAAGTGGTTTCCTGCACCAACACAAGTTCGAAAAGTGGTTTTTTCAACACTAACACAAGTGCGAAAAGTGGTTTTTCAACACTATCACAAGTGCAAAAAGTGTTTTTTCCACACTAATACAAGTGCAAAAGTGGTTTCCTGCACCAACACAAGTGCGAAAAGTGGTTTTTCAACACTAACACAAGTGCGAAAAGTGGTTTTTCAACACTAACACAAGTGCGAAAAGTGGTTTTTCAACACTAACACAAGTGCGAAAAGTGGTTTTTCCACACTAATACAAGTGCAAAAGTGGTTTCCTGCACCAACACAAGTGCGAAAAGTGGTTTTTCAACACTAACACAAGTGCGAAAAGTGGTTTTTCAACACTATCACAAGTGCAAAAAGTGTTTTTTCCACACTAATACAAGTGCAAAAGTGGTTTCCTGCACCAACACAAGTGCGAAAAGTGGTTTTTCAACACTAACACAAGTGCGAAAAGTGGTTTTTCAACACTATCACAAGTGCAAAAAGTGTTTTTTCCACACTAATACAAGTGCAAAAGTGGTTTCCTGCACCAACACAAGTTCGAAAAGTGGTTTTTCAACACTAACACAAGTGCGAAAAGTGGTTTTTCAACACTAACACAAGTGCGAAAAGTGGTTTTTCCACACTAATACAAGTGCAAAAGTGGTTTCCTGCACCAACACAAGTGCGAAAAGTGGTTTTTCAACACTAACACAAGTGCGAAAAGTGGTTTTTCAACACTAACACAAGTGCGAAAAGTGTTTTTTCCACACTAATACAAGTGCAAAAGTGGTTTCCTGCACCAACACAAGTGCGAAAAGTGGTTTTTCAACACTAACACAAGTGCGAAAAGTGGTTTTTCAACACTAACACAAGTGCGAAAAGTGGTTTTTCAACACTAACACAATAATAATAATAATAATTCATTTATTTTGTATAGCGCTTTTCCAGAAGCCCAAAGGCGCTTTGACAGAGTGGAAAACATAATGCATAACAATACATGAAAACAACAATTGCAAAAAGACAAGAATCAAGAAAACAAACAGCAGCGATATACGGCATATATATAAGACAAGAATCAAAAAGACAAGACAAGAATCAATAGGGAAATATTTAAAGCAAAAGGAGGGAGAAGGAGAAGAGATAGTCAGGGGTTAAATGCTGTGGGTTGAATGTTGAATGCAGCGTTGAACAGGTGGGTCTTTAGTGATGTTTTGAATGTGGTGAGTGAGGAGGAGTCTCTGATGGTGTGAGGTAGTGAGTTCCAGAGGGTGGGAGCAGCGATGGAGAAGGCCCTGTCCCCCCAGGATCTGAATTTGGTCCGGATGGAGGGGGTCAGGAGGTTGGTACCAGCAGAGCGGAGGTTGCGGGTGGGAGTGTGTCTGGAGAGGAGGTCAGCCAGGTAGGATGGGGCCAGGTTATGGAGGGCTTTGTATGTCAAGAGGAGGATTTTGTACTGGATTCTCTGGGGGATGGGGAGCCAGTGAAGCTTGTAAAGGACGGGGGTGATGTGGTCACGGGTCCGGGAATGAGTGAGTAGACGGGCAGCGGAGTTCTGAATGTATTGGAGTTTATTGGTGATTTTTGAGGGTGAACCATAGAGGAGGCTATTGCAGTAGTCCAGACGGGAGGTGATGAAGGCGTGGATGAGGGTTTCTGCAGCCGTGGAGGAGAGGGATGAGCGGAGACGGGCAATGTTTTTCAGGTGAAAGAAGGCTGACTTTGTGATCTGTTTAGTGTATTTGTCGAAGGAAAGGGTTTGGTCAAAGATGACGCCAAGATTCCGGATGTGAGGGGAGGTGGATACTGGGATACCGTCGATGTTGAGGGCAAAGTTATGGGTGGATTTTGTGAGCGTTTTTGGGCCAATGATGATTATTTCAGATTTATCACAGTTAAGCTTGAGGAAGTTGATTTGAAGCCAGGATTTTATTTCAGTGATGCAGTTTGTCAGGATAGAGTGGGTGTCGGTGGAGACGGACTTGGTGGAGATGAAAAGCTGGATGTCATCGGCGAAGCAGTGGAATTGGAGACCATGACGGCGGATTAAGTGACCGAGCGGGGACAGGTAAAGGATGAAGAGGAGGGGGCCAAGAACTGAACCTTGGGGGACACCTTGGGGGAGGGGAGCAGTGGGGGATTTGCAGTTATTGATGGAGATGAACTGGCATCTGTCAGAGAGGTATGATTTAATCCAAGAGAGGGCAGTGCCGGTGACGTTAAAGGTGGATTCAAGTCGGGTGAGGAGGATAGTGTGATCGATGGTATCAAAGGCAGCGCTGAGGTCGAGGAGGACGAGAATGTTGAGGTTGCCAGCGTCAGAGGAGAGGAGAAGGTCGTTGGTGATTTTGAGGAGAGCAGTTTCAGTACTGTGGTTGGAGCGGAATCCGGATTGGAATGTTTCATACAAGTTATTGGCAGAGAGATGATGTTTGAGTTGAGTGGCTACAGCGCGTTCCAAAACTTTTGACAGAAAGGGTAGGTTGGAGATGGGTCTGAAGTTGTTTAGGGTGTCAGGGTTTAGACCAGGTTTTTTTAGAATGGGGGTAACAGCAGCAATTTTGAGGGAAGGTGGGACGATGCCTGTAGACAGGGAGGAGTTTATTGTTGCAATGATAAGTGGAGAGAGAGCAGGGAGGGAGGCTTTGACAAAGCTGGAGGGGATGGGGTCAAGAGTGCAGGTGGCAGTTTTCATTCCTATGAGGAGTTCAGAGAGGTCAGTAGGAGAGATTGGGGAGAACCGAGACAGGGGATGGCATGACAAGGGGGGGCAGGTGGTTGGAGGGGGAGTGGGTGTGGCGGTGGTCAAGCTGTTGTAGATGTTGTCAATTTTGCGTTGGAAGAAAGAGAGGAAGGAGATGCAGTTGTCTACTGTGAATGACTGGGTGGTGGTGTTCAGGGGGCGGAGGAGTTTGTTTATTGTCGAGAAGAGTGCTTTTGGGTTTCCGGAGCCAGAGTGGATAATTTGAGAGTAGTAGGCAGAGCGGGCGCGGGAGAGGGCATCTTTGTAGTGTTGTATGTGGTCCTTGTAGGCTTGGGAGTGAACTGTGAGACCCGTTTTATTGCGGAGTCTTTCAAGTTGGCGAGCACGAGTTTTCATCAGGTGGAGTTCAGGGGTAAACCAGGGAGCAGAATGGGTGAAAGAAACTGTTTTGGTTTTTACAGGCGCAAGCTGGTCAAGGCAGGAGGAGAGAGTGTGGTTGTAGTAGTCAGTGAGGTCGGAAGGGGTGTGGAGGTCAATGAAGGGAGAAGTGGACATTTTTTCAGAGAGGGTGGATGAGAATGAGGTAGGTGAAAGAGCGTTTAGCTTACGGAAGTTGATTGTGCGATAATGCCTTGGTGTTGGGGCGGGGATGTTGATGGTCAGAGTGATGGCTAAGTGGTCAGAGAGGGTGAGGTCGGAGCCATAGAGATGGTGCAAATTTAATCCAGTGGAGCAGACAAGGTCCAAAATGTGACCACGGATATGGGTAGGAAAGTCGACATGTTGAGTGAGGTTAAAGCAGGTGAGTAAATCAGTGAAGTCAGTGGTTATTGTGGAGTCAGTGGAGTCCATGTGGATATTGAAATCACCAAGGAGGAGGATTGAGGGGGAGAGGGAACATAGCTGGGTCAGAAAGTAGGAGAAGTCAGACAGGAATGATGGGTGTGGTTTGGGAGGGCGGTAGACGACAGCCATGACTGACTGCGTGTGACCAGAGAGTTTTAAAGCCAGGTGTTCAAATGATGGAGCAGATGAGATGGAGATGAGGTTGGTCTTGATGTCTTGACGGTGGATAACGGCAATTCCACCACCTCGGCCCTCCGAGCGTGGTTTATTGACATAGGAATATCCATTGGGTGTGGTGAGGTTGAGTGTGTAGTAGTCCAGAGGTTGTTGCCAGGTTTCGGTGAGACAGAGAAAGTCCAGTTTGTTATCCAGGATGTATTCGTTCAGGATGAGGCATTTATTGTTGAGGGACCGGGTGTTGAACAGGGTGAGCTTGATGTTGTTTTGAACAGCAGGGATGAATTCAGGTGATTTAGCCAGGGTTCGTAGGCAAGAGGTGCGATCGTGTGGGTTGCTGTGACCAGGTGCGCTGGGACGAAGAGTGAGAGTGCGCTGAGCCGACCAGAGGACGGGGATGGAGTGACCTGATTGCAAATAAACAAACTTGCGACCGGAGCCACGGTGAATGTACCTGGGTCGTCGGAGGAGTCCATTTGATTTGATGGCAGAGATGCATGATGGGGTGGAGCGGGTATTGAGCAGAAGAAGCCTTGCGGCGGAGTACTTCAGAGCCATGCCAGGCAGGAGCGAAGGGACGAGTACGAGGCCAAGGTCGAGGAGGCAAAGCGGCAAACGCAGCGGCAAACGCAGCGGCAAACGACTGCAGCCGCTAATCAAGACCACAGCGGCAAACAAGGCCACAAGGCCACCAAGACCACAAGGCCACCGGCAAACAAGGCCACGGCCACAAACAACGGGAGCGGGCCTTTCGATTCCGTATTCCGTACCATCAAAAGCAGATTCCGTTATCCAGCCGGAGAACACGCGGCACGTGCGGGTGTGAAAAGGCAGGACAGGTGTGAGATGTCAGGTCAGAAAAGTAGAAGCAGACCCTGTACATCCATCCAGTCGGAGAAGCGGCGAATATGCAACGCCAGCGTCCTCTCGCAACCGAACCCGAACAAGTGCGAAAAGTGGTTTTTGAACACTAACACAAGTGCGAAAAGTGGTTTTTCCACACTAATACAAGTGCAAAAGTGGTTTCCTGCACCAACACAAGTGCGAAAAGTGGTTTTTCAACACTAACACAAGTGCGAAAAGTGGTTTTTCAACACTATCACAAGTGCAAAAAGTGTTTTTTCCACACTAATACAAGTGAAAAAGTGGTTTCCTGCACCAACACAAGTGCGAAAAGTGGTTTTTCAACACTAACACAAGTGCGAAAAGTGGTTTTTCAACACTATCACAAGTGCAAAAAGTGTTTTTTCCACACTAATACAAGTGCAAAAGTGGTTTCCTGCACCAACACAAGTGCGAAAAGTGGTTTTTCAACACTAACACAAGTGCGAAAAGTGGTTTTTCAAAACTAACACATGTGCGAAAAGTGGTTTTTCCACACTAATACAAGTGCAAAAGTGGTTTCCTGCACCAACACAAGTGCGAAAAGTGGTTTTTCAACACTAACACAAGTGCGAAAAGTGTTTTTTCCACACTAATACAAGTGCAAAAGTGGTTTCCTGCACCAACACAAGTGCGAAAAGTGGGTTTTCAACACTAACACAAGTGCGAAAAGTGGTTTTTCAACACTATCACAAGTGCAAAAAGTGTTTTTTCCACACTAATACAAGTGCAAAAGTGGTTTCCTGCACCAACACAAGTGCGGAAAGTGGTTTTTCAACACTAACACAAGTGCAAAAAGTGGTTTTTCAACACTAACACAAGTGCGAAAAGTGGTTTTTCCACACTAATTCAAGTGCAAAAGTGGTTTCCTGCACAAACACAAGTGCGAAAAGTGGTTTTTCAACACTAACACAAGTGCGAAAAGTGGTTTTTCAACACTAACACAAGTGCGAAAAGTGGTTTTTCAACACTAACACAAGTGCGAAAAGTGGTTTTTCAACACTAACACAAGTGCGAAAAGTGGTTTTTCCACACTAATACAAGTGCAAAAGTGGTTTCCTGCACCAACACAAGTTCGAAAAGTGGTTTTTTCAACACTAACACAAGTGCGAAAAGTGGTTTTTCAACACTATCACAAGTGCAAAAAGTGTTTTTTCCACACTAATACAAGTGCAAAAGTGGTTTCCTGCACCAACACAAGTGCGAAAAGTGGTTTATCAACACTAACACAAGTGCGAAAAGTGGTTTTTCAACACTAACACATGTGCGGAAAGTGGTTTTTCCACACTAATACAAGTGCAAAAGTGGTTTCCTGCAGCAACACAAGTGCGAAAAGTGGTTTTTCAACACTAACACAAGTGCGAAAAGTGGTTTTTCAACACTAACACAAGTGCGAAAAGTGGTTTTTCAACACTAACACAAGTGCAAAAAGTGTTTTTTCCACACTAATACAAGTGCAAAAGTGGTTTCCTGCACCAACACAAGTTCGAAAAGTGGTTTTTTCAACACTAACACAAGTGCGAAAAGTGGTTTTTCAACACTATAACAAGTGCAAAAAGTGTTTTTTCCACACTAATACAAGTGCAAAAGTGGTTTCCTGCACCAACACAAGTGCGAAAAGTGGTTTTTCAACACTAACACAAGTGCGAAAAGTGGTTTTTCAACACTAACACAAGTGCGAAAAGTGGTTTTTCAACACTAACACAAGTGCGAAAAGTGGTTTTTCCACACTAATACAAGTGCAAAAGTGGTTTCCTGCACCAACACAAGTGCGAAAAGTGGTTTTTCAACACTAACACAAGTGCGAAAAGTGGTTTTTCAACACTAACACAAGTGCGAAAAGTGGTTTTCCACACTAATACAAGTGCAAAAGTGGTTTCCTGCACCAACACAAGTGCGAAAAGTGGTTTTTCAACACTAACACAAGTGCGAAAAGTGGTTTTTCAACACTATCACAAGTGCAAAAAGTGTTTTTTCAACACTAACACAAGTGCAAAAAGTGTTTTTTCCACACTAATACAAGTGCAAAAGTGGTTTCCTGCACCAACACAAGTTCGAAAAGTGGTTTTTTCAACACTAACACAAGTGCGAAAAGTGGTTTTTCAACACTATCACAAGTGCAAAAAGTGTTTTTTCCACACTAATACAAGTGCAAAAGTGGTTTCCTGCACCAACACAAGTGCGAAAAGTGGTTTTTCAACACTAACACAAGTGCGAAAAGTGGTTTTTCAACACTAACACAAGTGCGAAAAGTGGTTTTTCAACACTAACACAAGTGCGAAAAGTGGTTTTTCAACACTAACACAAGTGCGAAAAGTGGTTTTTCAACACTAACACAAGTGCGAAAAGTGGTTTTTCAACACTAACACAAGTGCAAAAAGTGTTTTTTCCACACTAATACAAGTGCAAAAGTGGTTTCCTGCACCAACACAAGTTCGAAAAGTGGTTTTTTCAACACTAACACAAGTGCGAAAAGTGGTTTTTCAACACTATCACAAGTGCAAAAAGTGTTTTTTCCACACTAATACAAGTGCAAAAGTGGTTTCCTGCACCAACACAAGTGCGAAAAGTGGTTTTTCAACACTAACACAAGTGCGAAAAGTGGTTTTTCAACACTAACACAAGTGCGAAAAGTGGTTTTTCAACACTAACACAAGTGCGAAAAGTGGTTTTTCCACACTAATACAAGTGCAAAAGTGGTTTCCTGCACCAACACAAGTGCGAAAAGTGGTTTTTCAACACTAACACAAGTGCGAAAAGTGGTTTTTCAACACTAACACAAGTGCGAAAAGTGGTTTTCCACACTAATACAAGTGCAAAAGTGGTTTCCTGCACGAACACAAGTGCGAAAAGTGTTTTTTCAACACTAACACAGGTGCGAAAAGTGGTTTTTCAACACTATCACAAGTGCAAAAAGTGTTTTTTCCACACTAATACAAGTGCAAAAGTGGTTTCCTGCACCAACACAAGTGCCAAAAGTGGTTTTTCAACACTAACACAAGTGCGAAAAGTGGTTTTTCAACACTAACACAAGTGCGAAAAGTGGTTTTTCCACACTAATACAAGTGCAAAAGTGGTTTCCTGCACCAACACAAGTGCGAAAAGTGGTTTTTCAACACTAACACAAGTGCGAAAAGTGGTTTTTCAACACTAACACAAGTGCGAAAAGTGTTTTTTCCACACTAATACAAGTGCAAAAGTGGTTTCCTGCACCAACACAAGTGCGAAAAGTGGTTTTTCAACACTAACACAAGTGCGAAAAGTGGTTTTTCAACACTAACACAAGTGCAAAAGTGGTTTCCTGCACCAACACAAGTGCGAAAAGTGGTTTTTCAACACTAACACAAGTGCGAAAAGTGTTTTTTCCACACTAATACAAGTGCAAAAGTGGTTTCCTCCACCAACACAAGTGCGAAAAGTGGGTTTTCAACACTAACACAAGTGCGAAAAGTGGTTTTTCAACACTATCACAAGTGCAAAAAGTGTTTTTTCCACACTAATACAAGTGCAAAAGTGGTTTCCTGCACCAACACAAGTGCGGAAAGTGGTTTTTCAACACTAACACAAGTGCAAAAAGTGGTTTTTCAACACTAACACAAGTGCGAAAAGTGGTTTTTCCACACTAATTCAAGTGCAAAAGTGGTTTCCTGCACAAACACAAGTGCGAAAAGTGGTTTTTCAACACTAACACAAGTGCGAAAAGTGGTTTTTCAACACTAACACAAGTGCGAAAAGTGGTTTTTCAACACTAACACAAGTGCGAAAAGTGGTTTTTCAACACTAACACAAGTGCGAAAAGTGGTTTTTCCACACTAATACAAGTGCAAAAGTGGTTTCCTGCACCAACACAAGTTCGAAAAGTGGTTTTTTCAACACTAACACAAGTGCGAAAAGTGGTTTTTCAACACTATCACAAGTGCAAAAAGTGTTTTTTCCACACTAATACAAGTGCAAAAGTGGTTTCCTGCACCAACACAAGTGCGAAAAGTGGTTTATCAACACTAACACAAGTGCGAAAAGTGGTTTTTCAACACTAACACATGTGCGGAAAGTGGTTTTTCCACACTAATACAAGTGCAAAAGTGGTTTCCTGCAGCAACACAAGTGCGAAAAGTGGTTTTTCAACACTAACACAAGTGCGAAAAGTGGTTTTTCAACACTAACACAAGTGCGAAAAGTGTTTTTTCCACACTAATACAAGTGCAAAAGTGGTTTCCTGCACCAACACAAGTGCGAAAAGTGGTTTTTCAACACTAACACAAGTGCGAAAAGTGGTTTTTCAACACTAACACAAGTGCAAAAGTGGTTTCCTGCACCAACACAAGTGCGAAAAGTGGTTTTTCAACACTAACACAAGTGCGAAAAGTGTTTTTTCCACACTAATACAAGTGCAAAAGTGGTTTCCTGCACCAACACAAGTGCGAAAAGTGGGTTTTCAACACTAACACAAGTGCGAAAAGTGGTTTTTCAACACTATCACAAGTGCAAAAAGTGTTTTTTCCACACTAATACAAGTGCAAAAGTGGTTTCCTGCACCAACACAAGTGCGGAAAGTGGTTTTTCAACACTAACACAAGTGCAAAAAGTGGTTTTTCAACACTAACACAAGTGCGAAAAGTGGTTTTTCCACACTAATTCAAGTGCAAAAGTGGTTTCCTGCACAAACACAAGTGCGAAAAGTGGTTTTTCAACACTAACACAAGTGCGAAAAGTGGTTTTTCAACACTAACACAAGTGCGAAAAGTGGTTTTTCAACACTAACACAAGTGCGAAAAGTGGTTTTTCAACACTAACACAAGTGCGAAAAGTGGTTTTTCCACACTAATACAAGTGCAAAAGTGGTTTCCTGCACCAACACAAGTTCGAAAAGTGGTTTTTTCAACACTAACACAAGTGCGAAAAGTGGTTTTTCAACACTATCACAAGTGCAAAAAGTGTTTTTTCCACACTAATACAAGTGCAAAAGTGGTTTCCTGCACCAACACAAGTGCGAAAAGTGGTTTATCAACACTAACACAAGTGCGAAAAGTGGTTTTTCAACACTAACACATGTGCGGAAAGTGGTTTTTCCACACTAATACAAGTGCAAAAGTGGTTTCCTGCAGCAACACAAGTGCGAAAAGTGGTTTTTCAACACTAACACAAGTGCGAAAAGTGGTTTTTCAACACTAACACAAGTGCGAAAAGTGGTTTTTCAACACTAACACAAGTGCAAAAAGTGTTTTTTCCACACTAATACAAGTGCAAAAGTGGTTTCCTGCACCAACACAAGTTCGAAAAGTGGTTTTTTCAACACTAACACAAGTGCGAAAAGTGGTTTTTCAACACTATAACAAGTGCAAAAAGTGTTTTTTCCACACTAATACAAGTGCAAAAGTGGTTTCCTGCACCAACACAAGTGCGAAAAGTGGTTTTTCAACACTAACACAAGTGCGAAAAGTGGTTTTTCAACACTAACACAAGTGCGAAAAGTGGTTTTTCAACACTAACACAAGTGCGAAAAGTGGTTTTTCCACACTAATACAAGTGCAAAAGTGGTTTCCTGCACCAACACAAGTGCGAAAAGTGGTTTTTCAACACTAACACAAGTGCGAAAAGTGGTTTTTCAACACTAACACAAGTGCGAAAAGTGGTTTTCCACACTAATACAAGTGCAAAAGTGGTTTCCTGCACCAACACAAGTGCGAAAAGTGGTTTTTCAACACTAACACAAGTGCGAAAAGTGGTTTTTCAACACTATCACAAGTGCAAAAAGTGTTTTTTCAACACTAACACAAGTGCAAAAAGTGTTTTTTCCACACTAATACAAGTGCAAAAGTGGTTTCCTGCACCAACACAAGTTCGAAAAGTGGTTTTTTCAACACTAACACAAGTGCGAAAAGTGGTTTTTCAACACTATCACAAGTGCAAAAAGTGTTTTTTCCACACTAATACAAGTGCAAAAGTGGTTTCCTGCACCAACACAAGTGCGAAAAGTGGTTTTTCAACACTAACACAAGTGCGAAAAGTGGTTTTTCAACACTAACACAAGTGCGAAAAGTGGTTTTTCAACACTAACACAAGTGCGAAAAGTGGTTTTTCAACACTAACACAAGTGCGAAAAGTGGTTTTTCAACACTAACACAAGTGCGAAAAGTGGTTTTTCAACACTAACACAAGTGCAAAAGTGGTTTCCTGCACCAACACAAGTGCGAAAAGTGGTTTTTCAACACTAACACAAGTGCGAAAAGTGTTTTTTCCACACTAATACAAGTGCAAAAGTGGTTTCCTGCACCAACACAAGTGCGAAAAGTGGGTTTTCAACACTAACACAAGTGCGAAAAGTGGTTTTTCAACACTATCACAAGTGCAAAAAGTGTTTTTTCCACACTAATACAAGTGCAAAAGTGGTTTCCTGCACCAACACAAGTGCGGAAAGTGGTTTTTCAACACTAACACAAGTGCAAAAAGTGGTTTTTCAACACTAACACAAGTGCGAAAAGTGGTTTTTCCACACTAATTCAAGTGCAAAAGTGGTTTCCTGCACAAACACAAGTGCGAAAAGTGGTTTTTCAACACTAACACAAGTGCGAAAAGTGGTTTTTCAACACTAACACAAGTGCGAAAAGTGGTTTTTCAACACTAACACAAGTGCGAAAAGTGATTTTTCAACACTAACACAAGTGCGAAAAGTGGTTTTTCCACACTAATACAAGTGCAAAAGTGGTTTCCTGCACCAACACAAGTTCGAAAAGTGGTTTTTTCAACACTAACACAAGTGCGAAAAGTGGTTTTTCAACACTATCACAAGTGCAAAAAGTGTTTTTTCCACACTAATACAAGTGCAAAAGTGGTTTCCTGCACCAACACAAGTGCGAAAAGTGGTTTATCAACACTAACACAAGTGCGAAAAGTGGTTTTTCAACACTAACACATGTGCGGAAAGTGGTTTTTCCACACTAATACAAGTGCAAAAGTGGTTTCCTGCAGCAACACAAGTGCGAAAAGTGGTTTTTCAACACTAACACAAGTGCGAAAAGTGGTTTTTCAACACTAACACAAGTGCGAAAAGTGGTTTTTCAACACTAACACAAGTGCAAAAAGTGTTTTTTCCACACTAATACAAGTGCAAAAGTGGTTTCCTGCACCAACACAAGTTCGAAAAGTGGTTTTTTCAACACTAACACAAGTGCGAAAAGTGGTTTTTCAACACTATAACAAGTGCAAAAAGTGTTTTTTCCACACTAATACAAGTGCAAAAGTGGTTTCCTGCACCAACACAAGTGCGAAAAGTGGTTTTTCAACACTAACACAAGTGCGAAAAGTGGTTTTTCAACACTAACACAAGTGCGAAAAGTGGTTTTTCAACACTAACACAAGTGCGAAAAGTGGTTTTTCCACACTAATACAAGTGCAAAAGTGGTTTCCTGCACCAACACAAGTGCGAAAAGTGGTTTTTCAACACTAACACAAGTGCGAAAAGTGGTTTTTCAACACTAACACAAGTGCGAAAAGTGGTTTTCCACACTAATACAAGTGCAAAAGTGGTTTCCTGCACCAACACAAGTGCGAAAAGTGGTTTTTCAACACTAACACAAGTGCGAAAAGTGGTTTTTCAACACTATCACAAGTGCAAAAAGTGTTTTTTCAACACTAACACAAGTGCAAAAAGTGGTTTTTCAACACTAACACAAGTGCGAAAAGTGGTTTTTCAACACTAACACAAGTGCGAAAAGTGGTTTTTCAACACTAACACAAGTGCGAAAAGTGGTTTTTCAACACTAACACAAGTGCAAAAGTGGTTTCCTGCACCAACACAAGTGCGAAAAGTGGTTTTTCAACACTAACACAAGTGCGAAAAGTGTTTTTTCCACACTAATACAAATGCAAAAGTGGTTTCCTGCACCAACACAAGTGCGAAAAGTGGGTTTTCAACACTAACACAAGTGCGAAAAGTGGTTTTTCAACACTATCACAAGTGCAAAAAGTGTTTTTTCCACACTAATACAAGTGCAAAAGTGGTTTCCTGCACCAACACAAGTGCGGAAAGTGGTTTTTCAACACTAACACAAGTGCAAAAAGTGGTTTTTCAACACTAACACAAGTGCGAAAAGTGGTTTTTCCACACTAATTCAAGTGCAAAAGTGGTTTCCTGCACAAACACAAGTGCGAAAAGTGGTTTTTCAACACTAACACAAGTGCGAAAAGTGGTTTTTCAACACTAACACAAGTGCGAAAAGTGGTTTTTCAACACTAACACAAGTGCGAAAAGTGATTTTTCAACACTAACACAAGTGCGAAAAGTGGTTTTTCCACACTAATACAAGTGCAAAAGTGGTTTCCTGCACCAACACAAGTTCGAAAAGTGGTTTTTTCAACACTAACACAAGTGCGAAAAGTGGTTTTTCAACACTATCACAAGTGCAAAAAGTGTTTTTTCCACACTAATACAAGTGCAAAAGTGGTTTCCTGCACCAACACAAGTGCGAAAAGTGGTTTATCAACACTAACACAAGTGCGAAAAGTGGTTTTTCAACACTAACACATGTGCGGAAAGTGGTTTTTCCACACTAATACAAGTGCAAAAGTGGTTTCCTGCAGCAACACAAGTGCGAAAAGTGGTTTTTCAACACTAACACAAGTGCGAAAAGTGGTTTTTCAACACTAACACAAGTGCGAAAAGTGGTTTTTCAACACTAACACAAGTGCAAAAAGTGTTTTTTCCACACTAATACAAGTGCAAAAGTGGTTTCCTGCACCAACACAAGTTCGAAAAGTGGTTTTTTCAACACTAACACAAGTGCGAAAAGTGGTTTTTCAACACTATAACAAGTGCAAAAAGTGTTTTTTCCACACTAATACAAGTGCAAAAGTGGTTTCCTGCACCAACACAAGTGCGAAAAGTGGTTTTTCAACACTAACACAAGTGCGAAAAGTGGTTTTTCAACACTAACACAAGTGCGAAAAGTGGTTTTTCAACACTAACACAAGTGCGAAAAGTGGTTTTTCCACACTAATACAAGTGCAAAAGTGGTTTCCTGCACCAACACAAGTGCGAAAAGTGGTTTTTCAACACTAACACAAGTGCGAAAAGTGGTTTTTCAACACTAACACAAGTGCGAAAAGTGGTTTTCCACACTAATACAAGTGCAAAAGTGGTTTCCTGCACCAACACAAGTGCGAAAAGTGGTTTTTCAACACTAACACAAGTGCGAAAAGTGGTTTTTCAACACTATCACAAGTGCAAAAAGTGTTTTTTCAACACTAACACAAGTGCAAAAAGTGGTTTTTCAACACTAACACAAGTGCGAAAAGTGGTTTTTCAACACTAACACAAGTGCGAAAAGTGGTTTTTCAACACTAACACAAGTGCGAAAAGTGGTTTTTCAACACTAACACAAGTGCAAAAGTGGTTTCCTGCACCAACACAAGTGCGAAAAGTGGTTTTTCAACACTAACACAAGTGCGAAAAGTGTTTTTTCCACACTAATACAAATGCAAAAGTGGTTTCCTGCACCAACACAAGTGCGAAAAGTGGGTTTTCAACACTAACACAAGTGCGAAAAGTGGTTTTTCAACACTATCACAAGTGCAAAAAGTGTTTTTTCCACACTAATACAAGTGCAAAAGTGGTTTCCTGCACCAACACAAGTGCGGAAAGTGGTTTTTCAACACTAACACAAGTGCAAAAAGTGGTTTTTCAACACTAACACAAGTGCGAAAAGTGGTTTTTCCACACTAATTCAAGTGCAAAAGTGGTTTCCTGCACAAACACAAGTGCGAAAAGTGGTTTTTCAACACTAACACAAGTGCGAAAAGTGGTTTTTCAACACTAACACAAGTGCGAAAAGTGGTTTTTCAACACTAACACAAGTGCGAAAAGTGGTTTTTCAACACTAACACAAGTGCGAAAAGTGGTTTTTCCACACTAATACAAGTGCAAAAGTGGTTTCCTGCACCAACACAAGTTCGAAAAGTGGTTTTTTCAACACTAACACAAGTGCGAAAAGTGGTTTTTCAACACTATCACAAGTGCAAAAAGTGTTTTTTCCACACTAATACAAGTGCAAAAGTGGTTTCCTGCACCAACACAAGTGCGAAAAGTGGTTTATCAACACTAACACAAGTGCGAAAAGTGGTTTTTCAACACTAACACATGTGCGGAAAGTGGTTTTTCCACACTAATACAAGTGCAAAAGTGGTTTCCTGCAGCAACACAAGTGCGAAAAGTGGTTTTTCAACACTAACACAAGTGCGAAAAGTGGTTTTTCAACACTAACACAAGTGCGAAAAGTGGTTTTTCAACACTAACACAAGTGCAAAAAGTGTTTTTTCCACACTAATACAAGTGCAAAAGTGGTTTCCTGCACCAACACAAGTTCGAAAAGTGGTTTTTTCAACACTAACACAAGTGCGAAAAGTGGTTTTTCAACACTATAACAAGTGCAAAAAGTGTTTTTTCCACACTAATACAAGTGCAAAAGTGGTTTCCTGCACCAACACAAGTGCGAAAAGTGGTTTTTCAACACTAACACAAGTGCGAAAAGTGGTTTTTCAACACTAACACAAGTGCGAAAAGTGGTTTTTCAACACTAACACAAGTGCGAAAAGTGGTTTTTCCACACTAATACAAGTGCAAAAGTGGTTTCCTGCACCAACACAAGTGCGAAAAGTGGTTTTTCAACACTAACACAAGTGCGAAAAGTGGTTTTTCAACACTAACACAAGTGCGAAAAGTGGTTTTCCACACTAATACAAGTGCAAAAGTGGTTTCCTGCACCAACACAAGTGCGAAAAGTGGTTTTTCAACACTAACACAAGTGCGAAAAGTAGTTTTTCAACACTATCACAAGTGCAAAAAGTGTTTTTTCAACACTAACACAAGTGCAAAAAGTGTTTTTTCCACACTAATACAAGTGCAAAAGTGGTTTCCTGCACCAACACAAGTTCGAAAAGTGGTTTTTTCAACACTAACACAAGTGCGAAAAGTGGTTTTTCAACACTATCACAAGTGCAAAAAGTGTTTTTTCCACACTAATACAAGTGCAAAAGTGGTTTCCTGCACCAACACAAGTGCGAAAAGTGGTTTTTCAACACTAACACAAGTGCGAAAAGTGGTTTTTCAACACTAACACAAGTGCGAAAAGTGGTTTTTCAACACTAACACAAGTGCGAAAAGTGGTTTTTCAACACTAACACAAGTGCGAAAAGTGGTTTTTCAACACTAACACAAGTGCGAAAAGTGGTTTTTCAACACTAACACAAGTGCAAAAAGTGTTTTTTCCACACTAATACAAGTGCAAAAGTGGTTTCCTGCACCAACACAAGTTCGAAAAGTGGTTTTTTCAACACTAACACAAGTGCGAAAAGTGGTTTTTCAACACTATCACAAGTGCAAAAAGTGTTTTTTCCACACTAATACAAGTGCAAAAGTGGTTTCCTGCACCAACACAAGTGCGAAAAGTGGTTTTTCAACACTAACACAAGTGCGAAAAGTGGTTTTTCAACACTAACACAAGTGCGAAAAGTGGTTTTTCAACACTAACACAAGTGCGAAAAGTGGTTTTCCACACTAATACAAGTGCAAAAGTGGTTTCCTGCACCAACACAAGTGCGAAAAGTGGTTTTTCAACACTAACACAAGTGCGAAAAGTGGTTTTTCAACACTAACACAAGTGCGAAAAGTGGTTTTCCACACTAATACAAGTGCAAAAGTGGTTTCCTGCACGAACACAAGTGCGAAAAGTGTTTTTTCAACACTAACACAGGTGCGAAAAGTGGTTTTTCAACACTATCACAAGTGCAAAAAGTGTTTTTTTCCACACTAATACAAGTGCAAAAGTGGTTTCCTGCACCAACACAAGTGCGAAAAGTGGTTTTTCAACACTAACACAAGTGCGAAAAGTGGTTTTTCAACACTAACACAAGTGCGAAAAGTGGTTTTTCCACACTAATACAAGTGCAAAAGTGGTTTCCTGCACC
>NW_027619404.1:0-43411 GCF_964187855.1 Myxine glutinosa
GAGAGAGAATAACGCTCTAATACACTTCAAAAGAAGTTATCTCATGAAAAATATTTTGCTCAAAACTCAACATTTATTTTCATTATTGTCTCATCATAAAAGTTTCAATGAATGAAAAGCAGATATTGCATGTGATGAAACAAATGACATAACGATCAAAACAATTCAATTGTTCCTGTGTTCACTGCAACGATAATAACCGTGAGGCCAATAAAGTTCATGCGTGACATCACTGCAATTGTTTAATGAAACCTATTTAATCAGAAAGAGGATTCACAAATAACATCTATCGGGGATGTTTGCATACCTGTCTACATGTCCACTACCCTGTCAATGTCTAACCCCCACTACCCTGTCAATGTCTAACTCAATATCTTTGTGCACATATAACAACACCAAATCATTGAATCAGCCATTGTTTTGATTGTTGTTGTTGATTGCTCCATTGGGAAATTAAAATGACAATAACAGAAACTACAATGAATATACCTATCTATCCGGGTGTGTCCCACCACGCTCCTCCCAAACCCCAATCGCGCTCCCCCTCCTCCTCCCCGCCCCGGATCCGCCCCAGATGTCACATACTTAAAGTCAGATAATGTCAATTACATTCTTTCCTTTTATCCCCTACCCATCCTGCATATGTAATATGTCAATGACACGAAAATAAATTATTTACAGCAACTTCTGAAAATCAGTTCCGATCCAGGGTATACTGTAAGTATCATTGCAACCACAACTCACAGAGTCGCTGCTGTAGTAACCTGGCAGGAAGTGTTCGCAGAGCTGGAAGAGACACCAGAATGCTGGCTGGGAAGGGTGGTGGAAGGAAGATGTAGGATAAAGTAAGCTCACCTGACAACTGAAGTACAAACATCTAGGCTACCATATAAAACACAATGTGTGTGTGTGTGTGTGTGTGTGTTGTTTGTGTGTGTGTGTGTGTGTGTGTGTTGTTTGTGTGTGTGTGTGTGTGTGTTGTTTGTGTGTGTGTGTGTGTGTGTTGTTTGTGTGTGTGTGTGTGTGTGTGTTGTTTGTGTGTGTGTGTGTGTGTGTGTGTGTGTGTGTGTGTGTGTGTGTGTGTGTGTGTGTGTGTGTGTGTGTGTGTGTGTGTGTGTGTGTGTGTGTGTTGTTTGTGTGTGTTGTTTGTGTGTGTTGTTTGTGTGTGTTGTTTGTGTGTTGTTTGTGTGTGTGTGCATACAAATCCTTTGAATTATTTAAGTTCAGGAACAACCGATACTGTACAATTAATTAAGTGTGTGTGTGTGTGTGTGTCCGACCCTTCATATGGCTAGGTTTTAAAGGCTTTGAGTCGTGCTTCAGGAGGGATTTGGGTAGGAGCCGGGGGGGGGGGGTTTAAGGGGCAATCTTTGAACACGACTGTGTCCACCGGTTGAAAGTCCTAAAAGACTGAGGACCCAAAAGACCCCAAGGACCAAGAAGACCCCAAAGACCCAATGGACCCCAAAGGACCCCAAACACTCAAAATATCCAAAATACCCTGTAGACTGTTAGACACAAAAGATAACGAAGACCTAGAAGACCCCCCAAGGACCCAGAAGACCCCAAGTATTCTGAAGACCCAAAATACCCCAAAGACTCAACAGATTGAAAACACCCTGAAGATCCAATGGACCCTAAAGACCCTGAAGACCCAAAAGACCCAAACAATGACAAAAAGGACCCAAAAGACCCCAAAGACCCAAAAGACCCCCCAAGGACTCAGAAGACCCCCCAAGGACTCAGAAGACCCCCAAGGACTCAGAAGACCCCCAAGGACTCAGAAGACCCCCAAGGACTCAGAAGACCCCCAAGGACTCAGAAGACCCCCAAGGACTCAGAAGACCCCCAAAGGACTCAGAAGACCCCCAAAGGACTCAGAAGACCCCCAAAGGACTCAAAAGACCCCCAAGGACTCAAAAGACCCCAAGGACTCAGAAGACCCCCAAGGACTCAGAAGACCCCCAAGGACTCAGAAGACCCCCAAGGACTCAGAAGACCCCCAAGGACTCAGAAGACCCCCAAGGACTCTGAATATCCAAAATACCCTGAAGACCAAAAATACCAAAAGGACCCATTGGAACCCAAATGCCCAAAATACCCCAAAGACCCTGAAGACACAATGGACCCCAAAGACCCAAAATTTTGGTAAGACCCAAAAACCCAAAAGACCCTAAGACCCAAAAGACCTCAAGGACCCAGAAGACCCAAAGACCAATCGACCCGAAGACCCAAAATACACTGTAGATTGTTGAAGACACAAAAGATAATGAAGACCTAGAAGACCCCAAGGACCCAGAAGAACCCAACGACTCAGAAGACCCCCAAGGACTCTGAAGATCCAAAATACCCCAAAGACCCAATGGACCCTAAACACCCAAAATACCCCAAAGACCCAAAATACGACAAAGACCCAAAAGACCCAAATGGACCCCAAATACCCAAAATTTTGGTAAGACCCAAAGACCTCAAGGATGCAGAATATCCCGAAAACCAAATACACCCCAAACACCCAAAATACCCATAGACTCAAAATACCCTGTAGACTGTTAAAGACACAAAATACCATAAATACCCAGAAGTCCCCACAGGCCTAAAAGACAGAAAAGTCATTGAAAACCCAATTGACCCCAAACACCCAAAATACCCCGAACACCCAAAAGACCCCGAAGATTCTTAAATACCCAAAATACCACAAAAACCCCAAAAACACTGAAGACCCCAAATTCCCCAAAGACCGAAAAGACCCCAAAGACACAAAAGACTGAAAATACTCCCAAGACCCAAAATACACCAAATACCCTTAAATACCCAAAATACCACAAAGATGCAAAAGACCCACAAAGACCCTTAAATACCCAAAAGACCATGAACACCCAAAAGACCCTGAAGACCCCAAAAAAAACCCAAAGACCCTTCGATATCCAGAAGACCCAAAATACCCAAAATACCCCAAAGCCCGCAAATCCTTAAAGACCCAAAAGACAACAAAAATCCAAAAGGTCCTGAAGACCCAAAATTCCCCAAAGACCCATAAAGACACCCAAGACCCAAAACACTGACAAGACCCCAAGACCCTTAAAGACCACCAAGACCCAAAGACCCTTAAATACCCAGAAGACCCTAAATACCCAGAAGACCCAAAATACCCAGAAGACCCTTAAATACCTCAAGGACCCAAAATATCTCAAAGACCCTTAAAGACCCAGAAAAACCAAAAGACCCAAAAACCCAAATGACCCTGCAGACCAAAAATACCCCAAAGACTCAAAATACATCAAAGACCCAAAACACTAAAAAGACCACGAAGACCCCAGAGAACCAAAATATCCCAAAGATCAAAAAAAATTCGAAAACACCCAGAAAACCAAAAAGTCCCTGAAAACCCAAAATACCCCTGAAGACCCTGAACGACCCCACAGAACCAAACAATCCAAAACACCAAAAAGACCCTTAAAGACCCTGAGGAACCAGTGGAACACAAAGACCCAAATTACCCCCAAAGACCCAAAATACCGATATGACTGAAAAGAGCCGAGGACCCCAAAGAGGCAGAGGACCCAAATGACCTAAAAGACCCCAAAGACCCAAATGAACCAGAAGATCCCAAGGATGCAAAAGAGCTTGAGCACCCAAAAGACCCAAATTAACCAGAGGACCCAAAAGACCCTTAGGATTCCAAAGTCCCAAAAGAAGAGTAATTATGTCTCTTACATTGGAATTGCAGACGGTGGCTTGCAAACCGAGCCTCAAGGTCGGTGTATGGAAGCGTTATTTTTTTAATCACAATAAATACAAGGCACAGGGAGGTGACATTCACTGAACGTGACGTGCTAAGTGCGCAGAGTAAACCGAGTGTTCATTTACGTCTGTAGGATGTCTAATAAATAAAGAAGATATAAGCACACCTGACACTAGGCCCCAGGCTTCTACTTTGGCACGCTCACGGGGCTGCACCGTCAAATAAACTGTTCCAACCCGTCATTTTTGACGGACTTTTTACTAGTTACAATATAAAACTTATACAAGAAGTACAAGTCAAGGAATGGGGATCACAATCTCAATGTGACTCGCAGGTCTGACTCTCAAACTTGCAACTAGGCAGTCGGATGCCAAAGTTCTCACCTCAATGGGCATGTGATTGAGAAGGAGACCACCGAGTGTAGCAAGGTCTTTTCCTTGGTCTCTCGTTTCCTCATCACTTTCCCCATCTTCATCACTATTTATCCACGCTCCACCGCCATCAGCTCGGAAAGCAGACAGAGCTTTGAGTAATCTTAAGAGTTCCAATGGACTACCAGGGTTAAAAACAAAAAAGAAACAAAACAAAACTAGCACGACACTCTTCGACGTCACGACGTCAACCGATATGCCTCCGCCAACATTATTACAACATTATAATACTTCTACTAAAGCGCGGCATTACGCGCGCTGCTTGCGAGCAAGGAGGAAGCGGACAAGCAGTAACTTATAAACGTCTTTATTGTAGGAGCTCACTGTAACACTGGCCCGCTCCGGGCTGGGCCTGGGCGCCCGGTGTATATCATGAGGCCACGCCTACCCCTCGGGCGTGGCCACCGCCCACTTGGTGCGCGGGATGATGTCACCACGCCAGTGGGCTTTTGTGTCCGCCACACTACCAACTTTGCTTGAAATCCATTCAGCTGTTCTCAAGTTATCACATTTTTACCTGACTTGACCTCTTGACCCAAACATCTATTCAGTTAATCTTTACATCATTATACATATCTGTACCAAGTTTGAATTAGATCCCTTTAGCCGTTGTCAAGTTATAGACAGACTAGCAGAAGTACCCGGCATTGCCGGGCGAGGGAGGGGATGGGAGGGGAGGGGAACGGGGGGGAGGGGAACGGGGGGGAGGGGAACGGGGGGGAGGGGAGAAGAGTGGGAGGGGGAGGGGGAGGGATGGGAGGGGGGAGGGGGGGAGGTGGGGAGGGGAGGGGGAGGGGAAAGGGAGGGGAGGGGGGAAAAGGGAGGGGGAGGGGGAGGGGGGAAAAGGGAGGGGGAGGGGGAAAAGGGAGGGGGAGGGGGAAAAGGGAGGGGGAGGGGGAAAAGGGAGGGGGAGGGGGAAAATGGAGGGGGGAATGGGGCAGGGGGGAAGGGGGGAGGGGGGAGGGGAGAGGGAAGAGGAGGGGATGGGGAGGGATGGGAGGGTGAGGGATGGGAGGGGAGGGAGGGGAGGGGGGAGTGGGAGGTGGGAGGGGGAGGGGGGAGGGGGAGGGAGGAGGGAGAGGGGGAGGGAGGAGGGAGAGGGGGAGGGAGGAGGGGGCGGGGGGACCCGGCAGAAGTACCCGGCATTGCTGGGCGGGGGAGGGGAGGGGAGGGGAACGGGGGGGGCAGGGGGGAAGAGGGGGGGAGGGGAGAAGGGTGGGGGAGGGGAGGGGGAAAGGGAGGGGGAGGGGAGAAGGGGAGGGGGTAGGGTGGAGGGGGAAGGGAGGGGGAGGGGGGAATGGGGAGGGGGAGGGGGAGGGGGAAAAGGGAGGGGGAGGGGAAATGGAGGGGGAGGGGAGAAGGGGAGGGGAGGGGAGAAGGGGAGGGGTAGGGTGGAGGGGGTAGGGTGGAGGGGGAAGGGAAGGGGGGGACGGAGGGGGAAGGGAAGGGGGGGACGGAGGGGGGAGGGGGAAGGCGGAGGGAAGGGGATGGCCAGTCAACAATGAGGTTGCATTTCTCATGGTCGGAGAGCAGCACAACAATCGGACATAGTCCTGCATATTCGCAACAGCACGAAGCGGATTTTGGAGACTCACCGATCCTGTGACGTCCTCCAGTACCGGCGTTGCCGGGCGGGGGAAGGGAGACCCGTACATTCCCAACCCGTACATTCGCCCTCTCGACTCAAGCTCACTCGGACAAAAGCCTCGCACAAATTACACCGTGAAGGCCCAATGGTCATGTCTATGCCACAAATCACGGGCGCACTGAATTTAAAATATATAGAACGCTCATACTCCGTGAAAAGTGAAGCCGCCGTGTCGCCATCTTGGTCAGCACGACTCGACCAACTCGCTTCGCGGATCTCGTTTTGTGCGGCAAGAAACTGCTCCAATCGGTTACGGAAGGGTTGTGGAAAGACGTTTCACAGCTGTTTCAAAGACATTTAATTCATATCGCACAAAATCGATACAAAACACGATCGCATAAAAGGTGAAGTGACGTGTGACGGGATGGAACATCACGTGATCGCTCTGAGCGAATCAGCGAGCTGCTCTGGAACCGGCTGAGATTAGCGGGTACTTCGCTGAGGTAAATATGAATAAAAAATATGGATCGTCAAATATTTTGAGTTCGGCCATGTTCGACAACCTCAATGGCCATGTCTATGTCAAATATCAAGCACGTAAGCCTCTCCATTTAGGAGTCTATCGGTAACATTACACACACACACAAACACACACACACACACACACACACAAATTGTGTTTTATATATATAGATTACAGCTTTTTGTATGCGAGATCAAGCTTCATAGAAAAGTGAGTTGCAAGAGGGTAAAAAGGTCAAGTGAGTAGAAAAAAATTGCAGCTTGGGTTGGGGGATCCAAGCAATCAACCCTTCCGCTATCAATAACTACGATCACACAAGATGTGGGTACCCTGTTTGCTTGAAGCCCTGGAGAGAAAATTTAACCCTCTATGGAAGGCAGTTCTGTAAGAAAGAGAAAAGAGGAGCAAAAAAGTTGAGGTGTGTGGTCAGCCTGGATTTTGGAAGTTGAACCATGAGGAAGATACTGGAAGAAGGTGTGCACTCTGGAGAAGCTGGAGAGTGTCGGAGAGCTGAAGGAGCTAAACTCGAGGAGAGGTGGAAAACAAAAAAACAGAGAGGTCACAGACCTGTTTGGGATGTGAGGGCAACAGTCCTTGTGCTTCCGCCTTATTACGGCCTCATTCAAGGGAGCTTGAGAAGCCACAGAATTCAGGAGAAGAGAAGCGAAAGAGAAGTATAGATCAGAAGAGGTGATGCTGGTGCCCTGGGCCATAGGAAAGAGCAGTATTCCATTGATCTGCAGACAAAGGCCTTGTCGACTGAGTAGTTCCTGCTTATCAAGGAACTAGGGGGAAAGCCTGTCAAAAATGATGGGGCCAAGAGCATCCCTCCCCTCCCCCACCATAACAGCACAGTTGTGTCATAAAGGAAAGAATGATTATTAGAGAAATAATTTTTTTATGGCTTTCTCTCCAGTAAACAAACTCCTGTTTTCTGCTTGTGATTGTCGTATCGCCGCCGCCTGCTCCTCATCCTGCCTCTGTCTTTGCCTCTGCTTCTGCTCACGTGCTAATCTCCTTTCTCTCTCTCCACTGCGCTCTCATCCATAATTAGTACCTCTCCAGATGTGTACAAAGAAATGGTATTGAAGATTGTTAAAAAAACAGTAAAAGTAAAAATTGACCGCGTAAAATTACTCACATATGTGTATTACTAACATCTCTCACTTTTACGAAAAATTAAATCGCTAACGTCTCACCTCCAGCCTTCTGGTTGTGAAAACAACCGGAATGGTCATGCAATCAACCCAAATTCAGATGCATGTAGTGAAAGTTTTGGACGGCATAAATTCACCTTTCCCGAGTGGAAACAAAATGGTGAATGGTGCTACCACTGATATTGCGCGTGCTCCCTTTCAATAATGAACGCGACGTCACTTCCGCTAACATGAGGTCACTTCCTGTGTGACAGAGAAATAAATACAATAGGGCTTTTATATATGTAGATGACTTTGAACGACCCAGAATGCTCAGTCCGCGGATGGTTTTGTAGGCCAACTAGGCTATGTTGTTGGCCAAGGGTGGTGCATAGCTAATGTTAAGGCTGCGACGTTCAAAGGATCAAACCTCTTCCAATGGCTGAGCATGCAAATTGATAGGTAGGTTTTTTGACGATCCTTCCAGAATGAATAGTTTGATTGTGAGATTTTCCAGGATTGAAAGACATGTTCCATTTTTCAGACCTGCAACAAATCATTTCCAGATCAACAGAGAATGATGTAACTGCCTTCTGCCTCTCAGTGGGACGGGGTTACTGTACGACACAATGTGGGCCGTTGTCGATAATTTAATCACAAATGCTAAAAATATGTACATATACCATGAAATGGGGTGAATAGGGACAGCAAGGTGAATAGGGACACAAACTGAAAAAAAGTTCGGAAACTTTTTTCGCTGAAAATTGATAACCATACTGATTTGTTGATATTTGGGTTGAAAGTGTTCTCTTGTTTTTTTAAAAAGCAACTTATAGTCCCTATTAACCCCATATATGGGTTAAATAGGAATAAATAGGATTTTTATGGCTGTCCCTATTCACCCCGTTTTACGGGTGAACAGGGACAGTCACTAATACAAAAAAATAATAATCAAGAAACAATCCTGAGTTTCCAACTTATTGCTAAATTGATAGCTCAGATGGATGCACATAATATGCACCCATAATATAAACCATGGTGCCAGTGAAAAAAAATATGGGATAAAAAGTTTCTCCAAACTGTCCCCTATTTCTTGATGATTATTTTTTTGTATTAGTAACTGTCCCTATTCACCCATAAAACGGGGTGAATAGGGACAGCCATAAAAATCCTATTTATTCCTATTTAACCCATATATGGGGTTAATAGGGACTATAAGTTGCTTTTTTTTTTAAACAAGAACACTTTCAACCCAAATATCAACAAATCAGTATGGTTATCAATTTTCAGCGAAAAAAGTTTCCGAACTTTTTCCAGTTTGTGTCCCCATTCACCTTGCTGTCCCTATTCACCTTGCTGTCCCGATTCACCCCATTTCACGGTAATGAGAGTGGTCATATAACTCGAAAACAAATATTTATAATCCCAGAGGCCAATTACAATTACAAATTACAAGTACAAAAACAATTCAAGCAGAAATGTTGCTCGAATTTTGATTATTCGCGGAATTGACTGTAAAGTCTCATTGAAATGGCAAAATAAATGCATAACTATTAACAAAACCTGAACACATGATCATTTTCCCTTTCGGCACAAAGTGTACAATTTCACAGTTTGTTATCAAATATAATTATTAAAATAGTGGGGTTACGAATTCCCCCGAAAAAAATATTCACCTTTTATACCATTTACTTCCATCCTTCCTGAAAATCGATGAAATCAAGGTGTTACATGTACAGTATAAGTCTACAGTATGACCCCCTTTGTGCCTTAAACTAGATGTTGCATAACATGTCTGCAAAAAGAGTTTAATGTCCTGCAAATAATTTGAAGCAGCAAAGATCACATGGAAAATGAGCAGGTCACCTGATCACAACAACTTTAATTATAAATTTTATTTCACAGGAATAATGTTTGCATGTGTGGTAAGAAACGGAAGTTATGAGAACCTGAAAAAGCCCAGGATGTTCCTCCAGCAAACTGTAACCACCGGAAAGACGAAGCCAAACTGTGCCCCGGAGAGAGCCTGGGATACCTTTCCTGCAGCGCAGCTTCAGCTAAGTGAGGGGGATGGAAGGAAGGTTTGATATGGTGAATTTTTCTTCATATGACTCAATAGAGCTCGAGGTGATTACATTTCCATTGGTATCATTCCAAATGGGTGTGAATGCCATTTGATATATAGAATATAAGACTTGGAATGATAGTTGGTAGGCCCTTCTGGGCTCTCAGAAGGCAGCTCGTGCCTGAAGAAATGGTAATAGTCGTCATGGGAATGTATAAAACAAACAAGAATCAATAACTATGGTAAAGACCTACCTGGGATGCACGGAAATGCTGGAAATCAAGGTAGGATTACATCAGGGATCGATTGTAAATCTTCTACCGTTTGAAGTAGTGATGGAAGGATTGGTGAAGAACGAAAGGTTACGATTCCAAATTCGAGTTATCCTTTCCTGGTGATTTAGTATTGAATCCTCAAAGTGAAAAATAAACAAAATAGAAAGTTTGATGGAATTCAATTCAATGTACTGAAGTGTTATAACTGATAACTGAGAAGGAGGTTGAGGAAGCGATAAAAGCAATGAAGAGTAGAAAAGTGGGAGGGCCGACAGGAGTTGCGGGAGATATGTTGAAGGCAGCAGGAAGTTGGGGTGTGAAGAGAATGACAGAGATCTGTAATCTGGTGGTGAAAGAAGGCCGCATTCCAGTGGATTGGGAACCGAGTACCCTCGTCCCTCGACACAAGGGGAAAGGTGACCCTCTGGACTGTGGCTCGTATCGAGCGATAAAGTTATTAGAGCATGGAATGAAGGTATTGGAAAGGGTGTTGGAAAGGAGGATAACGAAGAAAGTGAAAATAGACGAAATGCAGTTTGGCTTTATGCCAGGAAGAGGAACGACAAACGCGCTTTTTATTGTAAGGCAGTTGCAGGAGAAGTACATGGAGAAGAGGAAGAAGTTGTTTCTTGCGTTTGTTGATCTGGAGAAAGTATTCGATAGGGTTCCACGGAAGTAGTGACATGGGCATTGAGGAAGTTAGGAGTGGAGGAATGGTTGATCAGAGTTGTGATGGCAATGTACGAGAGCGTGCACAGCTGTAAGGACGAAGGACGGGAACAGTGGTGAGTTTGAGGTGAAGGTGGGAGTGCAACAGGGGTCGGTACCAAGTCCACTACTGTTTGTAGCTGTGATGCAGGTGCTGGCCCGGAATGTAAAGGAGGGTTTACCGTGGGAGTTGTTGTATGCAGATGATCTGGTGTTGATTGGGGAGAGTGTGGATGTACTGAAGGAGAAGATGAACAAGTGGAAGGAATGTATGGAGGCAAAAGGTCTGAAGGTGAATATCGGAAAGATGAAGGTGATGGCAAGTGGTAAAGCATGTGGTGAGGTGGAAATAACTGGGAAGTGTCCGTGTGCTCTGTGCAGGAGGGGTGTCGGAGTGAACTCCATTCAATGTACAATGTGTGCTGAGTGGGTTCATCAAATATGTAGTGGTCTGAGAGGGTCATTAACCACAGTGGCAGCTACATTCAAGTGCAAGGTGTGCATAGAGGGAGCTGCAGGTGGAGGAAATGTTGAGTTGGATCTTGGAGACGGCATGAAGCTGGAAGGTGTGAAAACATTTTGCTACCTCGGAGACATGCTGAATGGAGAAGGTGGATCAGACTCGGCAACGGTTGCTAGAGTGAGATGTGCATGGAAGAAGTTTCGGGAACTGAGTGGCGTGGTGACGAGGAGGGGAGTGTTGTTGAAGCTGAAGGGAAAGGTGTATGCTGCATGTGTGAGAAGTGTTATGATTTATGGGAGCGAGACATGGGTAATGAACGTGGAGCAGCAACGAAGGCTGGAAAGGGTGGAAATGCGAATGGTTCGGTGGATGTGTGGAGTATCATTGAGAGAGAGGACGACAAATGATGAATTGCGAAAGATGATGGGAATAGAGCCTGTGATGGATGCTGTGAAGAGGAACAGGTTGAGATGGTTTGGTCATGTGTTGAGGAAGGATGAAAGTGACTGGTTGAGAAGAGTGATGGAAATGAATGTAGAAGGAAGTAGAGGATGGGGAAGACCGAGAAAGACTTGGCTAAAGATGGTGGAAGAAGAAATGCGGGCAAGGGGGTTAACAAGGGGAGATGCAGAAAATAGGGCAAAATGGAGAAGATCGTCATGAGGCCCGCAAGGCTAACCCCCGCTCTAGCAGGGAAAATGGCCTTAAAATGCCTGTTGCTTTTTTTTGTGTTGTTAAGTTTTCCAAAAAGCAATAAAACAGGTCCCAACACCAAACAATAAAATAAACATCCTGTGGACGAACAAAAAGGTACCTGAGACACGATGGCAGCGTCATCGGGGCAGCAATCCAAATGATGCTCAAACTCAGTATTTGGTCCCAAAGGATCTTCATGACAAAGATTTTATCCGCAAAGTTACAGGATGATGGAAAACACCTTGCGCTCCCACAAGCCAAGTTCACGAAGTCTTATCGACGGATCCTCTTGCAGGCGGTAGCACGAACCACCCATGAGGCCCATGTCGATAGGTCGGTGTTTCTTGGCTTCGTGCAAATCTTGTCGAATTACCGTTGCCTCTTTTGCTTCACACTTAAATTTGACGAGCTGCGTAACACAATGCTGATCCAGGATCGGGAGGACAGGTGATCTTTCAAGAATCCTTTTTACCTGCGCATGTAGGAAGGCAGGAACTGACTATTGGACAATCCAGCAGAAAATATTTCATCAAAGCTATCCCTTTCCTGAAACAGTTGTCAAATAATCTGTGCTGCTCAAGTCATCCATATAGCACGTCAGTCATTTTCCAGACCCTGTGAAAGAACCTGTCTCTACGTCATCGTCAAACATCGGCTATACCAATATTCCTCCACTGTGCTTGAAGGTCTGGAAAATATGCCAAAAGTTTGTCCTTTTAATGTTCATGGATCCACTTTGTTGGTGATTTATAGCTGTTTCGTTTGCCTAGTCTGAGAGTTTGAAGATTACTATCAATGCCACTTCCTGTTTGGTTTGTAATTTACGGTGATGGCCCCACTTCACACATGAGCGATGAAGCAGCATTATTTTTACATCAAGGGCTCGATCCTGGCTGCAGGTGTTCCTGCTGCGTTTGCCTCTCGTTTTGCTCTTGAGGAGTTTCAGCTGCTCTACATGCAGATTTTGGTTCTCGTCCTCTTTCTTGCTCTCGAAGCTTCTCAGCTATCCTGGATGCAACCCTTCTTGCTGCGCTTGCCTCGAGTCTTCTTTTTCGCTTTTGAGGACTCTCAGCTGCTCTGGATGCAGCTTTTGCAAGTCGTTTCTTTTTCATTTCAGTTCTTACACATTTCCTTCTTTTGTTAGGAGCCATGTTCCTGCAAAATAAAGGAGTGGGGAAAGCAGTGTGAGGAGGGGGAGGTCGTCTGCCTCGTCCTGCTATTTTCTTTTCATTACTGCAATAACTCGATTGGCTCAAGTGATCCAAGTCCAACGAGGAACATGTATTATGATGTAAATATGAATAGATTCGATTTTGGGGTCAAGAGGTCAAAATTGTTACCACGCCACCTTGTGAACCATTGGATTTTGACCAAACTCAAGTACAGGTATACAGGGTGTTCCAAAAAGACCTGACAACTTTTGTTAATATATAATTATATAGAACCACAAATGGTACAATACTCTGGTTTATACGATACAGAAACTCAGTTTTGTGCACACCACCAATACATTTCAAAGTGCGCTCAGTTTGTCACACACCTCATTCGATGCAGGATGCAACCATTTGGCCCATCATGCCTGCTCCACAACAATCCCAGATGTTTGTTCACCGCAAGAGATCGCTTCTTGCTAAGGTCACACTGACTCGTTTCAAAGAGCCTGGAAAATAAAATGATGTTCATGATGGGTGTCGTTTCTGAAATGCAGCCATTTCTACAGCATAAAATCTACCCAACCAATGCAAGATAACCCTGAGTAGGAGCAAAGTTTATTGGACACATCCCTGCAGACACCATAATTGTAGATACCTGTTATCTTCATTCATCTCAATGATATGCCAAAATATGTCAAAAAGACACAAAAAATACACAACTTTGTTCAATGCCACGATCCGTTTCTTGCCAGATTTGTGGATCAGAAATGGATTGCAGCATTTCCATCGCAGAGCTTCGAATTTTGACGTTGCGAAAGTCACAGTGATTTAGACAAACGTTTGCATCTTTAACCTCAAATTGGGCCGTTTTCAAACCACTTCCCCATAACAGTTTTGTCCCCAGAAAGATGTGCTATTCTGATCAAGCCGTTTACAGATTATCCTTTTTATGGATAATCACGGATTTTATGAATGATCACGGTGTGTTCCCCGATTTAGAATAGGTACACCGTATCCCTGCGCATCCTGAGCGTGACCAAGGGTTGGCGTCAGGAAGGGCATCCGGCCATAAAAACATTGCCTCAAACAGGGAACCATGATTGTCATGGGGCCCGCCGCAAGGCCCGCAAGTGTTGCTCAGAAAGCATTGCTCTAGCAGGGAAAATGGCCTTAAAACGATCATTCATATTCATTTTCATTCATCCTTTTTATGGCAGGCCGATACCAACAGTACAATATCCAAGCTTGTCACTCAACCATTCTGCTGCCCAACCAACATAGACTTGACTTAGCCAAAACAGAGACAAAGGTATCACACCAACTATTATTTTAATAAACAAATTATTGTTGACTGAAAGGTACTATGGATATTGCCTGGAGAACCTGATGATGAAATACCCCACAATATTTTGCATCAGTGAGGAACAGGGTGGATGATGCAACAACTGAGCCCAATCATGGTGCAGGTGAGTGTAGTTCACAAAAGTCTCCATGACTGAAAAATGAGAAACAACCTCTTGTTTTTTGTTACTCCAGCTATAAATACTTATGTAGGAGGAGCAGCCAATAAGTAACCTTAAAATATTTTTCACAACTTGTTTATTGCATGTACGTGTGTAACAACTTATTTTTCAACATAATCTCCATTGCGTTCAATACATTTTTTCCAGCGCTTTACTAAGGCTCTGATTTCTCAAGAAAATATATATATACATTTTGGCTGCTTCTGTAGCCATTTATGCACCACCTCTTGGACCTCTTCGTCGGATCAAAAAGTTGTTCCACCAAGCGCCTCTTCAAGTTGCCCAAATATGTGGTAATCCGAAGGGGCGAGGCAAGTAGGGTGGATGAGGAAGACACTCAAAATGCAGGTCCTGATTGTTGTAGCTGTAGCGTGGGCAGTATGGGGCCGAGCATTGTCATGCTGCAGCAAAACACCGGTAGTGAGTAGTCCACGACGTTTTGATCTGATTGCTGGTTTCAGATGATTTTTAAGGAGGTTGCAGTATTATGCACTGGTTACTGTGGTCCCTCTGGGCACGTAATGCTCGACAAGTGGGCCTTGGCTATCCCAGAAGAGCGTCAGCATCACTTTTCCAGCGGATGGTTGTGCATGGATTTTTTTGGGCTTCTCTGAAGTTGAATGGTGCCACTCTTTGCTTGCCCTCTTAGTTTATGGCTGAAAGTAGTGGACCCAGCTTTCATCCCCAGTCACTACACGCTATAAGAAAGCATTGCCTTTTGTTTCGTAACACTGCAGTAGTTATTCACATGCGTCCACTCGCCGTTCTTTCAGTTCGGGTGCGAGTTGTCTAGGCACCCACCTTGCAGACACTTTTCGGAACCCCAGCACGTTGTGAATGATATGGTGTGCTGAACCATGGCTAATGTTCAATTCAGAGACCACTTCATCCAGCGTAATGAGACTGTTTTCCCTTAGCATGCGCTCAACACGTGCAACCATTTATGGTGTGTCGGCTGTGGGAGGCCGGCCTGAGCAAGCAGCGTCTGCCACACGGGACACTCAACTTTTAAACTTCCTGTCCCAGTCATACACCTGCTGCAGCGATAAACATGCGTCACCATTTGCATCTTCATTCTGCAATGGATTTCACCGGGCTTCACACCCTCACTTCCCAAGAAACGGATGACAGAACGTTGCTCCTCCCTGGTGCATGCTTCTAAGGGAGCCGCCATCTTGGAACTGCTCCACTGATGTCACACGCTCAATGTTGCCAGATCTAAAACAGGCAAAACATGACTTACCCATTGATATAACATATGTCGTTACCCATAGATACTACACACATTACTTTCTCAAATTTATATGTGTACCATGTAGCACCACTTGGTGATGGTTGCAGAGGGTATTACACTTTCCTTTTTTACCTGGGCAACACCAAGGTTAAAGCACTCTTTGCACAGGTAAATTTTTCATACTTCCTTCCCACACCTCCCCACAAAAAACAAAAAATGTACAGGGTGAGCCAGAAATGTTTATTCTTAACACTCATGAAAAGGCAATAAAAAGTTGTATTTCAAAACAACTTTTTACAAGAAAGTGAACATAACATGAAATTTATTTGTGGGAGGGGAAAAAATAAAAGAAAAAAAAGGTGGGGAGATGCGCACCATTTAGTCTGACACATTCCTCTAATCTTGGACGCCAATTATTCATGCCGCTCTGCAACATGGTCACTTCAATATCATTGATTTTACTTTGGCAGTTAAGACCGAAAAATAGGGCGTATCGTTAATTTTTTCAGGAAAGCACCAAATTTGGCACAGTAGTAGGGTCAATATACGAAAAAAAACTCGCCTAACCCCCAAAAAATTGATACAAAAGGTTTTTCAATGGATTATGGTACCATTGGGCATGCTAAATAACATAATAAAAATCTAGTAACATCTGACTTCCGGAAAGGGGTCATTTTCAAGATGGCGTCCAAGATGGCCACCGGGAGCTTAAAATGGCCATATCTCAATTATTATTCAACCTAGAAAGGTGGTTTTGGTATCTAACCCTAGGTTTTAGGGCCCAAGGAATCCAATTGAATCAATAAAATTACCATCAGTTAATTATTTCTCATTGTCACTATGTCATCTAAACCTTCTCCTTCTGCAATATATATGCAGTTCCCATACCGTTCTTTCAGCTGTCTTTTTAGGTATTGATAACCATAAGGGAGGGAATTGGCCTTAGACAAATACTCTTTCATTTTACACCCAAGGTCAGAAACAGTCAGCTGTTCTTCATCATTCACTGCAAGGTATGCACACATCTTTGAGAAGGCTTGTTCTTGGTCCTCATCTTTTGGCCTTCCAGATTTCCTCCGCTTTGGATCAGGATCTGTCTGAAATTGCAGGGGTATATGACGGCCACACCTGAAATGGCTGCTACAATCTCGATGATACACGCAGTCTGCAGCGTGTAGATCCCCATGATAGTATTCAATTCTACCTTTGACCTTGAAAGACCACTCATCTTGCCGGTTATCACAGCATAGCAATATTTTCTTTGCAAAGATATCAGTTTTCACATAACTATAGCCTGCACTTCCTTCCTGAACACTAGTGCCGCAGAAAAGGCAATCAGTTTTGCTATTGAATGGACCTTCAGAAACCCTAGTACTCCTTTTAGTGGTACTGGATTCACCACTCTGTTTCCTCTTCAAATGAAGATCAATTTCTATACTGTTTGTGTACATTTTGCAACAGTTCAAATGCACTTTGCAGCCAGCAGTCACAGCAATGGTGTCACCTCTCCGAACACGAGCTTCATTGATCCCATCAGCACCCTTTTGGCGAATCTTGCCGACATCACCTCCATCTTCCAATTTGCCTTGACAAATGGGACAGATCTGGTCACTGCAGGATGCACTCATCTTGTACCTTGAAGAAAAAAAGAAGAAATTCATACACGTATGATTAGTGCCTTTACAAAATCATAACGAAATGCAAATAGCCTCGAGAATGGTCAATATATGGAAAGTCACCACCTAACACCCCAAAATTAGTACAAAACTCTGACTTCCAAATTCTTTTTGTTTCCTGAAGATGGGCACTGACAGTTAACAGAGTTAACTCTGACAAAATTTGAATATACAACACATGGAATTTTCCACACCCTTGAATATACTCAAATTGCCAAAAAGCCACCCTTATGGGTGGCACAGTCCTACTACCCTGAACACATGGAGTGCCCCCCCCCCCCCCCAAGGCTATAGCTGGGAAAAGTTGTGTACATTTCTTTTGGAAATGTCTAAAAAATATGGATTTTGTTTATGCATACATGTACCAAATAATATACTGATTCCTTTTGAGATGAAAATTAATTGTTCGTCAGATTTTTCAGTCCCCCCCCCCCCCCTCCCCACCCCAATATAAAATAGTCTGTCCCTTGCCATAACCTCTCAAGCTTTGTACAAACCTTTGTCTGTAATGTTCACTGAATACTGTGGACTGGAGTCACAGGTGGCAGTGGTGTAGACACATTACACTCTTATCTCCAATCTGAAACACACACTTGGTTCATTAGCTGGTGAGTCGGAGGATGACGATGAATAGCGACTAACTGTAGAAGACAGCAAATGCCTAATGGGCTGGTAAACCTGGCTTACTGGATTACCTGATTACTTTGTGATTATTTAAGGAATTTTGATGATTTCCTGGGTGCCTTAAACCTAGGTATACACACTGAAAATATCTCTCGAGGTTGACTACTATTCGACAGAGCCATTTTAGTGGATCAGGATGTCACCTTGGGATGCCATCTTGGACTTGTCAATAAATAATTAACTGATGGTAATTTTATTGATTCAATTGGATTCCTTGGGCCCTAAAACCTAGGGTTAGACACCAAAACCACCTTTCTAGGTTGAATAATAATTGAGATATGGCCATTTTAAGCTCCGGCGGCCATCTTGAAAATGACCCCTTTCTGGAGTCAGATGTTACTAGATTTTTAGTATGTCATTTACCATGCCCAATGGTACCAGAATCCATTGAAAAACCTTTTGTATCAATTTTTTTGGGGTTCAACCATATATTGACCCCTTTACAGATGTAGTATGGACCTATAAAATTATTTTCCTGAGGGGCGCCCAAAAATTCAGAACCCCTGGTGGCCGCCATATTGAATTTCAACATGACCGCCCTCTGTGACCTATTTCCCTCAATAACTTCTATACTATGAGCGATAACACCACAGTTCCAGTGTCTTACCCCATGTTTTCATGGTCTCTGAATCCAATGGGATCAATTGCATAAAGATTGGCATCCATCATCTTTAATTTCAAGATGGCCGCCATGGTGTTTCCATTTTCCTTGAATCTCTCATTGTATTTTAGGTAAAATTTCAATTCCAAGTGATACACATTGTTTTATTGGTCTCGGATAACAATGGAATGGTATTAATCAAAGTTACACACAGTTGCAGTTGTAACTTAAATTATTGTGGGCACTTGAAAGGTGGAGGCTCTCGCACAGACGCGTAGTACTACAAGCACTGTCCATCGCAGTCACACAGTGATGTGCAGGGCAGATTTGCCCTGGAGCATTTACAGTTGCCTTTACAGGCCGACTTACAATGGCAGCTTGTAAGCTCTGAACATGCCTCCTGTATCAGTGGTATTGTGGTCCATCTGCTATCATTCCCTTCACCTTTGATTTACCAACTTTCTTTGGACTACTGAAAAGTGGAAGCTTATTCCGAGAGATTACATCATCTATAGGTTTCTCCTGCTTCTCCAGACGCTCTTCTATGAATGTTTGGTACTGTGTTTTCCCAATCTTTTTAACGTGCATGACAGTCTCTCTAACGCTGGATGGCATTATTTCCTCCGATTCAAGTGATAGATCATTGCTGTCATCTTCGAACGGGTTGCCCATCTCCTCAATGGTTGAAACAAGGGAGCGCACATCTTTGGCAAATGCCTGTTGTATACTACCAGTTTGTTCATGGTGTAAGTCCCTTTGCTCCTTCGGCTTCAAGTACAACTCTTCAAACTCTTCGATCATTCGAGCTACCTCAGGGCCCGCTGTCATCCACCTCCTCAGTGCAGCAGGGTTTTCAGTCAGGCCGACCGCTCCACCGTCTCCTTTCACGAGTACATTAAATTGTTCGTGAGCCTGATCGAGGCCTATTGATGAGAATTTCCGTCCAGTCTTGTTGGCAGTGAATGAGCCCTGGCAGAAGTTCTGGTAGCCATGTGGACTAGTTTCTCGGAGCGCCACCATATCTCGCACAATAACAGGCAACCATCTGGCATAGTTAGTGTGATCCATGGGAAAAAAACCAGGATACTAGTTGTGCTGTGGACTCCACATCGAGCTTGAAGTTTGAGCAACGAATGGATCTGACAAACTGGAAGATGGACAGCTGGAAGTCTAAGACAGTAGACCAGTACAAAAACTGTGGATGGCTATCTCTTTGTCCTGAGCACCAGTTGTCAAAGCTTCTTGGTTGATCTCTGACCTCCAGATACGTTCCATATGCTTTCTTCTGCAAAATGTGTAGTGCGGCTGCTGTGACTTGGTGTGTGCGCCTGGCATTGCACAAGTTGGATGCATGGATTAGAGAATCAGCTAAACCTGCTGTGGCGATGTTAGCCTTGGTTATCGCATTCATCCATCCACTGCCGTCCATGAAATCACCAATTGTCTTGAGGGCAGCCATCTCCGTGTGCAGTGGCCCCAACATCATAACCAATTTGTCTTCACCATAAAGTTCAGGATGACTCCACTCTATCCGCTTGCCAAGTGCATAGAGGGGTTGATCCATCGTGATGACTGGTACTTGCTCTGGATTCATGAGTTGTGTCATGTCATTCATGAGATGTGCCTTTACAACTTTTATGACATGAGTGATCATGGCAACAGATGTTGATGTTTCTCTAAACATTGGCATCAAGGCTGTGGTCGCCTTCGGCTTCACCATCTGATGTAGGTGGCCAGCATGATATGCAGCCCAAGATATGAACTCATCACGATCTGATTTCCCTGAATCATACCATCTTTTCAGTTCCTCCAACCAGTTTGTCTCCAACTTTGTCTTGCACCCATGCATCAGACATTGCCTTTACAGGCCCTTGCAGTTTCGGCACAAAGAGGTGTTTTGGAAAGCCATCAGCAGGCAACACACTTGTGTAGGTTGCAGGGAGTGGTTGAATTTGTTTGGGTCCCTCTTTCGATATTATCAATCTTCCACGGTCTTCTCCAGGATCATCCTCTGTTGGGTGCTGGCAGAGCGATATCGCAGTTCCATGGAAGGAATCCTTTGCAGTCACGAGCTGATTCAACCACTCCCTGCAACCTACACAAGTCACGAGCTGGGATTGTGGTCGATATTATCTGCTTGTGCTGTCGTGAAAACGCCAGAGCTTAGCTTGGGAGGACAAACAACACCATCGGCTTCAAACTGTTGAATAGCAGCATTTGCAGCACTCGCTGACAATCCCAGGATGCGGTCGTACGACACACACAGTCCTGGACTATAGAAGCGATCTATGAGCTGCCGACTGCGCGTTTCAGAATGCACTTTTAATGCTATGTAGATTGGTACCGGATTTTCTCGGTCTCTGTTGTGGCGAACGTTTTCCCTTTCCTTTGCTGCTGATTTCACACTATTAAATGCAAGCAACTGTGCAATAGTCCTACCTGCTTTTGCAACTGACTCCTCTTTCCCTGTCTGATGCACAATGCTAGGACCTTCTAAAATCATGGTCACCAGAGCTGAGAAAGAACTTGGAATGCTGGCATCTGCGAAAGTCCCATCAAAACAATAATTCCCTTGAAAGATCTGTCTTCTCACGATCTGTGCTGCCCTGGCCAGGTTAATAGCTGCAGCATCGAAGTCGCTTTCGCAAGCTCTCTTCAGAGCATCCCCAACATCAGTGTCAAAAGCTAGCATCACATCATTACCCTTTTTACTGGCTGACAGGGATGGACAGTATGACATTAAGCTGTCTTTCAAACGTGTGGAATTCACATTCACATCCTCTCCAACACCAAGGTCTATCAGTCGGTCTTTGTAGATGTTCACTAAATCTGCTAACCTAAAGACAGTGGCAAGACCCTGATCACACTTCCGTGCCTCTTCAATGTAAGACAATAATTCAGCAAAGGCAATGCTACGACACCTTTGATCCTCTTCCCTGTCTGCTTTGTTAGATTGATGACCTAAGAACACTTTAGAGGCACGGTTGTAAAGTGCACTTAGACACCGCTTATGATACATAGCCTCAATAGCCACCATATCTCCTCCAGCCAGTTTTCTTAGCAAGTGAGTGTCTTTCAGCATTACAGCATAGCGTCGGACATTTTCGTCTAAACCAAATGTAGAAGCCCGATGGATTCCAGCATCTCCACCCAGTCCATCACAAAAGAAACAAGTTGGTTCTGATTGCTCACTAATGTGCGACAGATTGATGAGACGACGTGTTTTCACTGGACTACCTCCCTGCTGTGCTTCTGATCCATCTAATGTCCGCTTCTTGGCAGAGGCATACCTATCAATTTTGGAGACAGAAAGTTTACTTCTGCAGGACTTATGCCATGATGCAGTGTTCGATATCAATGTCATTTCAATGCCATTGCTGTCATCAATGCGATCGAGGTCGATCTTGAATGGATCGTAGCCCTTTTCCTGTGCTAACTTCAGCTGACCATCCAACAACTTGCAGCTCACATCAGCATCCAAGCGTGTGCCCCTCTTTGGCTGTTGAAGCGATTCTGATGTTGTCTCTTGACAAAGGACACAGAGACTCCAGTCAGTTGATGGGATGTCTGGTGGATCATCATGGCTCCCACTAGGGCGAGGTTGAACCAGGGTGAACTTCTTGGACATTTTCTCAATCTGAAAGAAAGAAATAGGACTAGAAAAAAATAATATCATTCATACATAAAATAAAACCGGTAAACTTCCGGTCCCTCGAGCGACGGGGCTTGCTTCGATCTCTCCACGGCATCAAAGTTTGAGTGTTTTCCCATTCGTTTCTTTGTCAAATTTCCGCTGGGTATTTTGTTGTGTATGTGTTATTGTGTGTTTCTATTTGGTTTTGTAGTTGTTGCAAATTTGTGTGTAATTAGTCGTTTCTTTGTTCGCGCCTCGTGCGGCCTCTTCGTCTCGACTTGTGCCCCGCCCCCTGTATCTCGTTTTTCTTTCACCTCTGCTCCTGCTTTCTCAAATCCACGTTCTCACTTAGAGACTTTTCCCAGATTGTTTTTCATGGTTTTGTTTAAATATTTATTTAAATATGTTTAAACCGCAGCCGTGATGCTGACGCCGCACCCCCCACCGCCCAGAATTTCCATGTTTTAAACGTTTCCCAGTGTGTACCCTGGATAAGAATAGGTACGCCGTATCCCTGCGTGTCGTAAGAGGCGACTAAGAGGGTTGGCGTCAGGAAGGGCATCCGGCAATAAAAACATTGCCTCAAAGAGAGAACCATGACAATTACAACTACATGTGGGCAGGGTACAGCCCGAAGTGGAGATCGGTTTCTGAGGTTTGGGACATGGAATGTAGGGACAATGACAGGGAGATCAGGAGAAGTGGTGGAAGTATTGGTCAGAAGAAGAGTGGACATATGTTGTGTGCAAGAGACAAGATGGAAGGGAAGTGGTGTGAGAATGGTGAAGGGTAGGCAGGGACCGAAATACAAGTTTGTGTGGCAAGGGTGCCTGGAGGGCGTGAATGGTGTTGGTGTCCTGTTTTCTGAGGAGTTTGTAGACAGTGTGGTGAGTGTGACTAGAGTGAATGATAGGTTTATGATGGTGAAAATGATGATTGGAAAGCTCTTGGTGAACGTCATCTCGGGATATGCTCCGCAGGTTGGTCGAAGCGATGAAGAGAAGGACAAGCTCTGGTGTGCGATAGAGAAGCTGATGGAAAACGTGAAAGATGAGGAAGTTGTTGTGGTAGGAGGAGATCTAAATGGACATGTGGGAAGGTGTATGGATGGTTTTGACAGTTCATGGGGGTTACGGATATGGTGTGAGAAATGGAGAAGGTGAAAGGATTTTGGAGTTTGCTGATGGAGCTGATTTGTTATACTCAGTTCCAGAAAGAGGATAATAAGCTTGTTACATACACGTCAGGTGGGTCGACGACAACCGTTGACTACCTGATGGTGCGTAGGCGAGATAGGGGGCACCTCCGGGACACAAAGGTGATCCCGGGGGAGGAGGCTGTTTCACAGCACCACTTGGTTGTCTGCGACGTAAGGGTGAAAGGTGCGAGGAGAGCTCGGTGGGTGAAGTACCAACCGAGAATTAAGGTGTGGAGGTTGAAAGAGATGACAGTAAGGGAGGCATTAAAAGAGAGGCTGAGTAGGGTCGAGGATGATGTGGTTGAGCTTGAAAGTGGTTGGATGTCAATGAAAGATAGTCTGTTGGGAGCCGTTGGTGAGGTACGTGGATGGACAAAAGGACCACCGAGGCACTCGGAAACATGGTGGTGGGATGATGAAGTTGGAAAGAGGATTGACGAGAAGAGGAAGAAGTTCAAGGAGTTCAAGAAGGCGAAGGGTACGGGAGCAGAAACAGCAGAGCATGAAAGTTATAAGGCAGCCTGCAAAGAAAGAGGTAGCAAAGGTGCAGGAGGCATGTAGGAAAATGTTCGGAGAACGCTTGAATTCGGAAGAGGGTCAGAAAGCAGTATTCAGGATTGCAAAGCAGATAGCGAAAGAGAGGTGTGATGTGATGGGGGTGAGTTGCTTGAAGGATGAAGTGGGACAAATCGTTGTCGACCCAGATGGAATTAAAGGAAGATGGAAAAGATATATGGAAATGCTGTTGAATACAGAGAATGAATGGGATGGCAACATAGAGAGTAACCCACTTTTAGGACCGGCAGAGAAGATAACTGAGAAGGAAGTTGAGGAAGCGATAAAAGCAATGAAGGGTAGAAAAGCGGGAGGGCCGACGGGAGTTGTGGGAGATATGTTGAAGGCAGCAGGAAGTTGGGGTGTGAAGAGAATATCAGAGATCTGTAATCTGGTGGTGAAAGAAGGCCGCATTCCAGTGGATTGGGAACCGAGTACCCTCCTCCCTCTATACAAGGGGAAAGGTGACCCTCTGGAGTGTGGCTCGTACTGAGCGATAAAGTTATTGGAGCATGAAATGGGTCATTCCATGTCAAATCATCAAAGAATCTGCCGTCATCTCTCAGATTTTTGTAAAACTTTGGGAACCAATTGGGACCCATGAAAAACGGCAAGAACTCAAATATTTTTGCTAACAGCCTCTTAATTAGTGAGATACAGACTAACGAACTTTGGACTAATTAGCGCGACGTCGCGAATTCAAATGGCCATATCTCTAAAAGTATAACACCTAGAGAGCTGGTTTTGGTGTCATTTTAAAGGTATTTTCATGCCCTATGAATTTGTCTGGGCAACATTTTCCTACCTCCAACCACAAAAAAGTTATCACAAAATATAAACTTCAATTGTGAATCCCCAAAAAATGTATCCTTCAAATTTCCTCAAATCCATCCCAGAGGTACCTTATGATGTCAAGAAGCTTCCACATAAATTTTGTGAAGGGCACTCCAATAGTTTCTGAGATATGAGCAATAATGTACATGTACGTATGGCATATAGGTTCGAAAATCAGCATTTGTAATGTATTATACAATCAATAAGTGAGTTCAAGTACACAGTGTTCACTAACCTGACTTAGGCTTTCAATTTCCTCTTCAATGCAGCAACAGCAGCACTTGTTTCTTTCTTGGAAATACAATATGTCCTTCCAGTTGCAGTGGTTGGTTCAACAGTAGTAAGCACATCCTGGTAGTCAATAGTGAGAGGGTCTGATGGTTCCGGAAATGTATATGATGGGGATGGTCCATGTGGATGGAGGAACTTAACATCCACCTCATGCCTCTCTGGGGTATGTTCCATGACACATGCAACCCACCAGTGACCATCATAATCCACTGTAACATAACCAGTTATGGCTGAGACATTGTGATCGATCATCCCAGGTGTAAGTTTCACATGTTCCTTTCGTTCTTCGGCTGAGAACGAAAAGGCTCGAACTGTGACTTTTTCCTTAGACACAGGAACAAAGCAATGTAGCTTTAGTGTACCTGGGATTGTGCGGGTCTCTTCGAATCTTGCTTTGAGTAGTTTTGATTCTTGTTCATACTGTTCTGCTGTTGCAAACTGGCAGTTGACATTTGCAATCTCTGAATCAGCAAATTCAAAAAGTTGGCGAGGAGTGATGATCTGTTGATCATATGGTCGTTGGAGACTGGCTTTAGCTGCTAACCGCTTAATTGTCCCGCCAACTCCATCAGATGGTCCCTTCCCATGCGACGTAGCAAAAAAGTGCCATTCAGCTGGGACACCGAAATCCTCTTCATGGAGGCATAAATTGCTGAAGTTCTTCCGATTCCTGTACTGGGCTGCACATCCGTCGGAGAAGTAGCAAACCTTTTTAGGGCGCTGTCCAAATTTGGTGGTTAGGAATTGAAGGAACAGTTTTTGGAACAGATGAACTGCCACGGTATCATGAATGTTACATTCTGATATGATGGCAAAATTTATGTGTTCAGGAGTTTTATCTTGCATGCTTTGCCGATAGTAGCACACAAACGGGTGGATTGTGGCCTGCAGGTTGTTCCAATGGAATGACTGAGATGCATCCTGAACTACAAAACTATAGTTCTCCGCAAAGTCTGCAATGACCAGGAACACACCAGGCTCAAGTGTATTCTTCAGATTCTGTAGGTAACGCGACTGCTGTTTGGCAATGAAACTGTGTGGTAACAGTTTCTGAAGGCTGCTTTGGAAAGAATCCAGAAAGTCAGCAACTGTCTGAACTTTCGTCTCAAGGTTCGACCGATCAGTTGATGTCCACTGTTTATACTGCACCTGGTCGATCATGTTGTCTTGCATATATGTTTCAAGCTTATCTTGAAGACCCGCCATTCCGGGACACTCTGAACACTTGCCAAAAAAACACTCAATGCGAGGTGGGTTACACTGAATAGCTGCAAGACAGTGACTGTAGTCTTTAAACTCACCACCAGTCACAGAATCCAGTTTTGCTCCAGTGAACATGAGCTTTACATTTTGATGTGTTGTGCAAACACAGACTGAGTGTGTTCCACTTGATCCTGCTAGAACACACTGCCTTGGACGGAGTTCAGCAAATTTTGAAAATCCAATCTTTACATTCGGATGGGCCTCCTTGAAAAGCTCATATGCTTCCTTCAGATTACATAGCACTAAATGTTTTTGCATATGTTGCTTTTTCCCATTGACTAGAACAGAAACAAAGTCTTTCATGCCAGGCATTTGTCTGCTTATGGTCTCTGACAAGTAGAATTCCCTGACCTTTTCCTCAATTTCCTTTGAAATCGCTTTTCCCGTCTTTGGGTTAGGCATGGTGAGAATTCCTTGTTCTCTGACCAATGCCTTTGCTTTCCTAGCCATGTAGCTTGACACATCAAACTCCTCTGTGATCTCAGCAATTGTCCAGCTTTTTGGCAGAACAGTCAGCACCTGCACTTGTTCACTTTTCTTGGTCGTTGATTCAAACTTGTGCTTGAGTTGTTCTATCATCTCCTGTCCTGCATCCTGGAGTTTGTTAGATGGCAATCCTGTCGCGATTTCCAATTTTTTGTTCACAGTGTCACCGATTTTCTTGGTTTTGGATTTCACATATTTATCTGCAGCAAGTCTCTTTTTTGGAATAGGTGATTCTCCAATCAATCCCAAAGACTCATTCAGTGTATTCTGTTCCATTTCAGGAGAATGAAATTCAAACTCCCCTGAACTGCCTGGTATTGGTGATTCACCTCCACCATCATTGTCCTCACTACTGCTAATAGCGCTGCTGGTCACTGGTAATGGTATTTCACTCTGAGTCTCTACCACACCTGGTTGTCTTTTTGCCAGTTTCTTACGACACTGGGTACAGATTTTCTGTGCACTTTGCAGTTTGAGGCTTGGATGAGCGGCTATGGCTTTTTGGCTAACAGCTCTCAAGCCAGCCGACTTTGGTTTTTCATGAGCTCCAAAGGGATTGCAGCAGGATTTCTGCTTCAAGATGAACTTTTCCTTGGCAGTCGTCATTTGACAGGGAGGATGCCTGTAGACAGGGAGGAGTGCCCATCACAAAACTTATGTGGAAGCTTCTTGACATCATAAGGTACATCTGGGATGAATTTGAGGAAATTGGAAGGATACATTTTTTTTGGATTCACGATTGAAGTTTATATTTTGTGATAACTTTTTTGTGATTGGAGGTAGGAAAATGTTGCCCAGACAAATTTATAGGGCATGAAAATACCTTTAAAATGACACCAAAACCAGCTCTCTAGGTGTTATACTTTTAGAGATATGGCCATTTGAATTCGCGACATCGCGCTAATTAGTCCAAAGTTCGTTAACCTGTATCTCACTAATTAAGAGGCTGTTAGCAAAAATATTTGAGTTCTAGCTGTTTTTCATGGGTCCCAATTGGTTCCCAAAGTTTTACAAAAATCTGAGAGATGACGGCAGATTCTTTGATGATTTGACATGGAATGACCCAAATGAAGGTATTGGAAAAGGTGTTGGAGAGAAGGATAAGGAAGAAAGTGAAGATCGACGAAATGCAGTTTGGATTCATGCCAGGAAGAGGAACGACAGACGCGCTTTTCATTGAGGCAGTTGCAGGAGAAGTACATGGAGAAGAGGAAGAAGTTGTTTCTTGGGTTTGTTGATCTGGAGAAAGCATTCGATCGGTTTCCACGCAAAGTATTGACATGGGCATTGAGGAAGTTAGGAGTGGGGGAATGGTTGATCAGAGTAGTGATGGCAATGTACAAAAGAGCGCGCACAGCTGTAAGGACGAAGGACGGGAACAGTGGTGAGTTTGAGGTGAAGGTGGGAGTGCATCAGGGGTCGGTACTAAGTCCACTACTATTTGTAGCTGTGATGGAGGTGCTGGCTCAGAACGTAAAGGAGGGTTTACCGTGGGAGTTGTTGTATGCAGATGATCTGGTGTTGATTGCGGAAAGTATGGATGGACTGAAGGAAAAGATGAACACGTGGAAGGAATGTATGGAGACAAAAGGTCTGAAGGTGAATATCGGAAAGACGAAGGTGATGGCAAGTGGTAAAACATGTGGTGAGGTGGAAAGAACTGGGAAGTGGCCCTGTGCTGTGTGTAGGAAGGGTGTCGGAGTGAACTCCATTCAGTGTACAATGTGCGCTGAGTGGGTTCATCAAAAATGTAGTGGTCTGAGAGGGTCATTAACCAGTGTGGCAGCTACATTCAAATGTAAGGTGTGCACAGAGGGAGCTGCAGATGGAGGAAATGTTGAGTTGGATCTTGGAGACGGCGTGAAGCTGGAAGGTGTGAAAACATTTTGCTACCTCGGAGACATGCTGAATGGAGAAGGTGGATCAGACTCGGCAACGGTTGCTCGAGTGAGATGTGCATGGAAGAAGTTTCGGGAATTGAGTGGCGTGCTGATGATGAGGGGGGTGTCGTTTAAGCTGAAGGGAAAGGTTTATGCTGCATGTGTGAGAAGCGTTATGATTTATGGGAGCGAGACATGGGTAATGAACGTAGAGCAGCAACGAAGGTTGGAAAGGGTGGAAATGCGAATGGTTCGACGGATGTGCGGAGTATTGTTGAGAGAGAGGAAGACAAATGATGGGTTGTTAGGGTTGTTAGGGTTAGGGTTGTTAGGGTTGTTAGGGTTAGGGTTGTTAGGGTTAGGGTTAGGGGTACTTAATTAACATTACATTTTATTCATTCCTCACCTGTTTTAGATCAGTATTTTAACATTTAATTTTACTACTGAATCACCATCCATTTCGGATGTTATTGAGGTTGGTTTAATATGTTGTGTATGAAATGAAATGAAAAGTGTAGGCTATGGGGAAGTTATTGGTTATTTTGAGGTCCATTTCGCTCCATTTCGGATTTTGAGGTCCATTTCGCTCCATTTCGGATTTTAGTGAGACCCATTGAATAACCCGCCAAATCACACGTGGTCCCATGCTCCGCTACTCGGCTAGTTAGGCCGCAAGGCCTTTCACATGCCTCGAAAGACTAATAGTTTAAAAAAAAAACTTCTCTTTTGCGATTTATTCAAATAAAAAGATCAATCTGATAAAGCCCAACATTACAATAACTTAATTTGCAAGGAAAAGTCGACATTTGGGTACAATGTTGCTATAACATCACAAACTTGTAACTTGCTCAATAAAACTAAAAGCTTAAATTTGTTAAACGACAAACATTAAATAACAACACGACCATGCAGCTACGACAAGACAATACCCAAACCCAAACCCAATTTTAATGGCGGAAGCCTTTTTCCCAAACTCAAACATCCACTCACAAGATCTCTGCAGAAAAGAAAGGCTACCTCACCGGCTCACCCTCAGGAATGACTCATTGACTATGACTCGTCACTCGTTGTATAATAAATATAGAATATAGAAACCACGTAATGACGTATTTTCCGGCGAAGTACATTTGGCTTTTTTCCACAAGAATTCCAATTTTTATTTGTAATCGATGTACGTTTTAGCTTCTTTTAAGCACTTGTAGTTTGGGAGCTGAATAATTATTTTTCTCAAAGACAACAAAAAAGCGTAACTAAATTTTTATGTACCTGCTACACCGCTTAATAAAACATCCTCCATTGCCCGTATTTTTTTACCGTTTTTTTCTATATATATATATATATATATATATCAATTTTGGAATGAAGTTTGTGTCAGTTCGAAGAATGTCATAATATGACAAAAACAAACGGGATGATATGAAGTAAATTTCCACACTTTAAACCGCTAAATTTAAAGGCACTTATTGCACATCCTTCCAGTTCTGCTCTCGCGAGAGTACAAGTGATGAAAAAATTAATTTGCAAAAACAAAATATCGAGGGCAGGAAATATGTACAATATAATTATTCACACCTCGATACAAAAAACATGGCTTCCTTTATGGTTGGTAAATTCACAAATGTACTCGCTTGTACACTGCCATCGAACCGCAGAAAACATTAGCCAATGCTTATACACCACTTCATTCCAACCTTACCATATATGGGTCACAACATTGATAATTATATTTGTTTCTCAGGTGAAGTGGAATATCTGATTGTGTTGCCAGCACTGCCAGTGTCCCAAGAAACACGTTGGCGTTAGTTTAACGACATTAATAATAATAATATACGGTAACGCCATTGCACCAACGCTTTACAATATGTGACGGATGTTGAAAAATAACCATCAATTTTTAAATTGAGGGATTGGGGTGGGCGAGGGTAACGAGGGTGGAAAATATCATGGTTGTGGATGGGGGATCATGTGCATCTGAAATGGTGGTGAACAGCTGTCTTGAAGACCTGGACTCCTGCAGGGAAGGATGAGATTGAAGAGGATGTGGAAGTTGGTGCCACAGGCAGGGAAAACAGAGGAACGAATGAATGGAGGGGAGTAGCGATTCTAGATTTAAGTAGTTTCACTGGAAGGGGGTTGATGGTGGAGTACCGAGCAGAAACCTGGGGTAGACCAAGCACGGAAAGAGCAGAGGGTCCAGGACCAGAAAGGAGGTGGTAGAAGACAGAGGCCACCAACCTGTCTGCGATGGCGAAGTGACAAACACATAGACTCAGCTTCTTCACTGGAGATTCCAACGATCTTAAAGGTCTTGGTTTCTACGGTGTTAAACTGAGCAAGAAGTGATGCAGGGGATCCAGCCCAAAGTGGAGAGCAGGACTCCATCAAGCTGTGGATGAAGACCTTGTAGGTGGACAGGAATTTCCTTTGCCGACGTTGGGTCAACGTCGGTGCTGTGACATAATTGAATGATAATTTTTACCCACACAAATAACACACCGACACCCCCCTTGTCCCCCACCACCACACCCAATTCACACTCGTTGTTGTACTGAAGCGCGGTGCTACGCGCGCTACTTGTATAACAAGGACGAAGCGGACAACGCGGTAAGTTCAAGAGTCTTTATTATAAGAGCTCAACTGTAGCACTGGAGCGCTCCGGCCTGCGCGCCCTGTGTATATCCCGTGGCCACGCCTACCCCTAGGGCGTGGCCGCCGCCCACTTGGTGCGCGGAATGATGCCCTCACGCCAGTGAGCTTTCGTGTCCGCCACACGCGCCCCCCCCCCCCCCCCCCCCAGAATTCCCGCGCACCTGGAGGGCCAGTTTGCGGGGCAAACGGATGACCTGGCCGAAGCGCCCTCTGGCGACCGGCAGCGTCCGGGGTGCAGGGATGCCAGCTGGGATGCCTCCGGCTGCACCAGGGATGGGTGCAGGACCGGGAGGCGGCATGCCGGCGGGCCTGGGCGGTGCCGGGGGTACGCCCGCAGGGGGGCGGCCCCGACGCGGGGGCGGAGCCACCGGCGGTGGGTGGTCCACGTCGAGGTGGGCCGGCTTGAGGCGATCCACCGAGACGCGGTCGGGAGTACCGCCGATGTCCAAGGTGAAATGTTTAACCCCGGTCTCCAGCACGCGGAAAGGCCCGTCGTACGGGGGCCGCAGTGGTGTCCGGTGGGCGTCGTGCCGGATGAAGACGTACTCCGCGGTGCGAAGCTCCGGGGCGACGTGCGTAGGCGGGTGCCCGTGGTGCGCCGTCGGCACCGGGGCGAACTTCCGGGCTGTCTCCTGCAGCGCGGAGCGCTCCTGCGCCGCGGACCATGGTGCCGTGGGGTCGGGGAGGAACTCGCCCGGCACCCGCAGCGGTTGTCCGAAGACCAACCCCGCCGCGGATGCGCGCAGGTCGTCCTTGGGCACCGTCCGGAGGCCCAGCAGGACCCAGGGGAGCCTGTCGACCCAGCCGCCGTCGGGGAGGGTGGCCCGGAGCACGGCCTTCAACGAGCGGTGGAACCGCTTGCACAGGCCGTTAGCCTGGGGGTGGTAGGCCGTGGTTCGGTGCAGCTGGACCCCGAGCCCCCGCGCGACCGCCCCCCAGAGCTCCGAGGTGAACTGAGGGCCGCGGTCGGACGAGATGACCGAGGTGGCGCCGAACCGGGCGACCCAGGTGGCGATGAACACCTGCGCAATGTCCGCCGCCATCATCGCCGCCAAAGGCATGGCCTCCGGCCACCGGGTGGTGCGGTCCACCATTGTCAGGACATGGGTGAAACCCCGCGAGGGGGGCAGAGGTCCCACCAGGTCCACGTGCACGTGGTCGAACCGACGTTCCGGCACCGTGAACGGGGCCAATGAGGCCTAGGTGTGCCGGTGCACCTTCGTGCGCTGGCACGCGAGGCACGTCCTGGTCCAGCCGCGGACGGCCTTCCGGAGGCCATGCCAGACAAACTTGTCGGCGACCAACCTCTGGGAGGCCTTCGTGCCCGGGTGGGACAGGCCGTGGATGGCGTCAAAAACCTGGCGCTGCCAGCCCGCGGGCACGATGGGGCGAGGCCACCCGAGGGAGACGTCGCACAAGAGGGCCGTGCCCGCACCATCAAATGGCACCTCGGTGACGCGGAGGCCTGTGACGGCGGTCCGCAAGGCCTTGACGCCGGGGTCGGCGGCCTAGTCCGCCGCCATCCGGGCATAGTCGATGCCAAGGTGGACTGCGTGGGCGACGGACCGGGAAAGGCAATCCGCCACCGGGTTGTCCTTCCCCGCGACGTGCCGGATGTCCGTTGTATATTCGGACACGGCCGAGAGGTGACGCTGCTGCCGGGCCGACCACGGCTCGGCGACCTTGCCCATCGCGAAGACCAGTGGCTTGTGGTCGATGAAGGCCGTGAACGCACGGCCCTCGAGCAGATGGCGGAAGTGCCTGACCGCCAGGTGAAGCCCGAGCAACTCGCGGTCGAAGGTACTATAACGGCGTTCGGGTGGGCGAAGCTGCCGGCTGAAGAACGCCAGCGGTTGCCAAGCACCACGCACCCATTGCTCGTGCACCGCGCCCACCGCATAGTCCGAGGCGTCGGTGGTGAGGGCGATCGGTGCATCGGGCGCCGGGTGCGCGAGCATGGTGGCGTTAGCCAAGGCGAGCTTCGCGCCCGCGAACGCCGCGTCCATCTGCTCGGTCCAGGTAGCGTCACCTTTGCCCGGCTTGTCTCGGAGGGCCTCGTGCAAGGGGCGCAGGAACCGATGGTAAAAGTTTACCATGCCCAGGAACTCCTGGAGCCCCTTGATCGTGCGGGGGCGTGGAAACCCCTTCACCGCCTCCACCTTGGCCGGTAGGGGGAAGGCCCCGTGCCTGGTGACGCGGTGCCCCAAAAAGTCGATGTCGGCAACGCCGAACAGGCACTTGGCGGGGTTCAGGATGAGACTATGCTGGCCCAGACGTTCGAAGAGCGTGCGGAGATGGTGTAGGTGCTCTTCGCGGGACGCGCTGGCGACGAGGATGTCGTCCAGGTAGACGTAGACGAAATCCAAGTCGCGCAAGACGCTGTCCATTAGTCGCTGGAACGCCTGAGCCGCATTCTTCAAACCGAAGGGCATCCGAAGAAACTCGAAAAGTCCGAATGGCGTGATGACCGCCGTCTTCGGGATGTCCTCCGGCCTGACGGGGACCTGATGGTAGCCGCGTATGAGGTCCACCTTCGAAAAGAAGGACATGCCCGCCAATCGGGCGGAGAAGTCCTGAATGTGGGGGACGGGGTAGCAGTCGGGGGTGGTGACGTCGTTGAGGCGCCGGTGGTCCCCGCACGGTCGCCAACCCCCGCCGGGGTTTTGGCACGATGTGAAGCGGCGACGCCCAAGCACTCTCGGAGTGCCGCACGATGCCGAGCCGCTCCAGCGTAGCGAACTCCGCTTTAGCTACCGCGAGCTTCGTCGGCTCGAGGCGGCATGCCCGGGCATAGACCGGTGGCCCGGCGGTGAGTATGTGGTATTCCACCCCGTGCTTGACGGCCCCCGCCGAGAAGGTGGGCCGCGTGAGGGCCGGGAAACCGGCGAGGAGGCGGGTGAATTCGTTCGCTGCCGGAAGCGTACAGATGAACCTGGCCGGAACCGAACCGCTCAGCAAGCCGCTCGGCGAGCCGCTCGATGAGCCACTCCGGGAGTTGCTCAACGAGGCGGGCAGCGCGCACGCGAGCGAGCTGAACGTCTCAGCCTGGACAAGCCTTCTGTGCTTTACGTCCACCAGCAGACCATTGGCACACAGGAAGTCCACGCCGAACAGTGCCATAGGCACGTCGGCAGTGACGAACGACCACCGGAAAACCTGCCCTCCGAACCGCAGAGAAAGGCAGCGTTTTCCGTACGTGCGAATGGACGTACCGTTGGCAGCAAGCAGTGCGGGGCCCCGGCCCGCAGACTGCTTGTCGGACGTACCGGCGGGAACGACACTCACCTGCGCTCCCGTGTCGCACAGGTAACGGCGCGCGGATAAGGTGTCCGTGATGAACAGTAGGATGTTTGAACGGCCGGCGCTCAGTGCCACTACCGAGGGCCGGCCCGGGCGTTTCCCGACCTGCCGAATGAGCACGGCGGGCGACATTGCCGAGCCTCGTGGCCGAACTTGGCGTGGAAAAAACACCAGGTTTGCGGCGAAGGTGGCGGAGGCCGCGGTTTTCTCCGCGGCGGCGGTGGTGGGCGGGGCGTGGCGGCGGACACGAAGTGTGCATCAGCCTCGAGATCCACGAGGTGTGGTGCATCAGCATCAGGGTCAACCCCGAGAGCCGCGACAAAACTCGCCTGGGTGTCCAAAGCCGCGAAGAACCTGTCGGCCTCGGCAGCGAGAGGTCGGGGTTCCGTCGTCGCGGAACCGGCCAACGCGAGGCGGATTCATGCCGGCAGCTGGCGTCGAAATAACGCCCGGAATAGAGCGTTCGGGGTTTCGTCGCCCATCAACGACAGCATATGGTCCATGCGGACCGACGGTTGCGTGTCACCGAGCTCGGGGAGGTCCAGGAGGCGGTCGGCCCGAGCGTCCACCGTGAGGCCGAACGTTGCGAGGAGGAGACGCTTGATCGCCTCATACCTGTCGTCGGCCGGTGGGTTCCTCAGGACCGACACGATGCGGGCGGCCGTGCCGGGCCCGAGGGAGGCGACCACGTGGCAGTACCTGGTCTCGTCCACCGTGATGCCTTGAAGTCGGAACTGGGCTTCTGCCTGCAGGAACCAAACTTCGGCTTGAGCCTCCCAGAACTCAGGGAGTTTGATTTGGACCGCGTTGGTTGCCATTGCTGTGGCGGGTTCGGGTGGTCAGCGACGGCTGACCAGAACGTCAGAGGGTCACCAATGAAGCGCGGTGCTACGCGCGCTACTTGTATAACAAGGAGGAAGCGGACAACGCGGTAAGTTCAAGAGGCTTTATTATAAGAGCTCAACTGTAGCACTGGAGCGCTCCGGGCTGCGCGCCCGGTGTATATCCCGCAGCCACGCCTACCCCTCGGGCGTGGCCGCCGCCCACTTGGTGCGCGGCATGATGCCCTCACGCCAGTGAGCTTTCGTGTCCGCCACAGTACAATATAAACACTTCAACCTCGATAAAGCTTTCATTCACTCAAATATCAAAGTGATACAGGTATCAAAATGATAACTGACACGTAAACAATCCTGATAAAGTTACAAAATGGTACATTAAGTCTGACAATCTACCATATGAAACACAATGTCAGTTTGTGTGTTTGTACAGATGTCTGTCCCCCTTCGTAAGGGTAGGTTTTAAAGGCCAATTTATTAAACATGAATGTGTCTTCACTACGGTCTATTTTTGAGGAAAAAAACAAACTCGAAAAAGATTTTCCATAGAAGAGTAATTATGTCTCTTGTACTGGAATTGTAGACGGTGGCTTGCAAACCGAGCCTCATGGGCGATGTACAGAAGCGGTTTTTTTAATAACAATAAATACAAGGTGCAGGGAGGTGAAATTCACTGCATGTGATTTGCAATGAGCGTAGAGCGAGACGAATGTTCATTTACATCCGTAGGATGCCTAATAAATAAAGATCAAGATAAAAGCACCCGTGACACTAGGCCGAGGCTTCAGACTTTGGCACAATCAGGAGGCTGCACCATCAAATAAACTGTTCAAATCATATTTAACGGGATTTTTACGAGTTTCATAATAACACACTTAATTTCATCCCATTCACCCAGCCTGTAAAATTCAACCAAACATTATCCAAGACGTTCCTGAGAGAGCATCTGACGCACTCAGATCGACATAATGTTGGCTGCGCATCTCATGACGAAGGTCATTTGCATGAGTGCCCTCAGCTGAAGAGGCATCAGCAAGGATCTCTTTGTTCTGCTGTGTCAACAGTTAATATGTAGTTCTTCGCCGTCGTTGAATCGTCAGGTGTTTCCTCGCCAGTGTTAGGCCCAGTGTGCTGTTGTTCCATAGGTATAGTAGCGTGAGTACCAAGTCTTGGTGAGTTACCAAGAATTGGGTGATTCTTTCATGAGCTTGAATCCTGCGTCGGAGTGGTGACCAGTCCAGCATTGTACTCCTTCGCCAATGAAACTGCCTCGGAAGCTCTGATGCGCCCCACGGCGTGAAAAGAATGGTTATTATTATCATGAGCTTGAGAAAGCCTATTGAAGGAACTTCATCAGTATCAACAGAAACAGCGGCAACTACGGATGTGAGATTTGGACTCTGACCAAGGATCTGAAACAAAGACTTAACTCCTTCGGTACCAGGTCTCTTCGGAGATTCCTTGGCTGTCGCTGGTCTGACTTTGTGCCCAATGAGCGTTTGCTGAGAGACTCAGATGAAATTTGTTACCTGCATAGTCCGAGCCTCAGCTCAGCTGTATGGACATGTGACTCATTTTCCTGACCTGATATCCTGCTCACCAGATTCTCTTGAGGAGGGAGCTTCGTGAGTGCGGGAGGTCAACGGGCGGACCACGTGCCTCGTGGCTGCAGCAGATCGATTTGCATCTCAAAGAGATGGGGATGTGCCAAGCACCTGCCTGGTGGGTAGTCAGATGGGGGGGGGGCCTGGAGTATCGGCAGAAAGTGGATGTGGCGATGCGCTGCTCCAGCACGCGCTCCCATACCTGTCCCAAAAACCTGCCTCAATCGGAGAAGCTGACTTTCACAAGGCCCATGATGCCTGTTGCCTCAAATTCCTTTTACAATGAAGGGAAAACTTATAGGGAGAGCATGGCGATCATGAATATGAAAGCTCTGAAAATGTCTTTGATTTCGCATCGCAGAAAATACCAACATGGCGAACATGATTTTCATTCCAAATACAAGTTGTGGGTGGAGAAAGGCAAACTTTCCAACTAATTGGTGGAAGGGAATGTTCGAGACACACACATACACGTGTAAGGAATTTCATTATAATCCCTATCCTGATGGTGGCAGCAGCGTCACACTGTGACCGATTTCCAGTCCAGCGTCTGGTTGTCTGGCTTTGAGAAAAACTGGACAAAATCCCATGTTTGACCTTGCAAAACATTATTTCCCTGAGGCTTAGCCTGCTTGTCAACTCTGTACAACTTCTCTTCGAGGCGGCAGTCTGTGGCATTTGGGAGGGATGAACTTGGGAGATGTTTCGAGTTCCTTTGATCTTCGAGAAAAGTATATTAAGCCGACTAAGGGTTGTGGCGCGCTGAGATGTTGGGGCCGGCTGTGGACGCCGTCTCCCATGCATGTATTCTTATCCATAATAAACCTCTGGTCCACTGTCCGAGTTTAACAAGGTGCTTATTCCGGGGGAAGGGATTCAAACCCACGCCACACAGACAAACAAGCGTATTGTTAACTAGATTATGGTTTTATGAATCATGTGATGCATCATTGACCGAATTAGAAATGCCTACGCAACAAAACAAGCACCCAGATTGCACAAACAACTTTTAATATGAAGGAACAAGTAACAATATAGATGTAAATATCAATAGCAATATAGCTCTAAATATCAATATAGATTTTCACAATAGATTTTTGCTTACAAAACACTCCCGAGGCACAGAACCAAGCCACGTGTGCAAAACAATGATTAAAAAACACCAAGCCACTGCAGATTTGTACAAACATGGGCACATAAACGATAGGCAAGAATATTGGGCTGATGGAGATTAATATGGCCGGGAGAAGAGAAAAGGTAAATGGTTTACAAGAGGACACAGAATCAAGAAAGGAGGAAACAAGAAAATCAAGAAAAGGAGGATCAAGAAAAGACTAAAATATAATCCACAAATATATGAAAAAAATGAAAACAGGAATACTGAATTTTGAACAAGGCCTGTAAGAATGATTGCTCTTTGTGTGACATACTATAAGGAAGAAACAGCATGCAAAGAGCCTAATGTTGCAGACTTCGCATCCCATCTCCGCACAGCTCTCAACGCACTGTCCAAACCTCTTGATTATACTGTGTAACTGAATGTTAAGTTAACATAGCATACTTCGGCCTAACCAATGAATAGTGTGTGTACATGGACATCTTGAAACCAAATAGGCCAAATCAGGCAAACTTGGCATCTGTTATCTCGCAGCGAGCACGTCTACCATCAACTGCCGAGAGCACCAAGCATGAGGACTCTGAATTGTGCCAGCAAAGGCAACATTTTTGGGCCTGGATATTTGGTCCAGAATAGGCAAGAAATCTCAAACCATAAGCAAAATATTAATTCATTTCTTGTTCATATCTCCTTCAAAACCCCGATTTTTTCCTCCTTTTTCTAAACCGATTTCATTTGACACCGTTCGACCGATTCCAATGGTGTGAGGGTCCGGTACACGACTAGATGGGCTTGAGCCTCGATCACTTCCTTTCCACCCAGAATCCCCGCTTCCACGGCTCTCCCTGCTTTCACGGCTCCGTCTTCGACCTGAGGAAGAATCATCTTCGGTCCGGGTCCCTTCCTCTCGTCCCATGGCATTCGGTTCACCCGGCCCATGAGCTTGACCCCCAATTAAAGTCTCTCGGCTTTTCCGTCGTACCCCATCACTCCTACTACCGGGTGCCAACCCACCGTGTTCTCCAGTCGAGCAAACCAGACCAGCACTTGGTCTTCGGCCTGGTCCTCTACCTACAGTTGCTCCACTTCCAGCCCTCCTTTCCTTTTTCTCCCAAAGATGTCGTTGCCAAACCTTCTCTCGACCACCAACTCCAGCGGAAGTGGGGCTGCCACCCCAGAACCTCCCACTCACCCGACTTGCAACACTGGCAAAGCTAGCACCACTTGCGATACTTGTTGGTGAAGCTGGGGGTGTCCTATGTGGCAATTTATTACTGCCACTGCTTCCAGTGCCACGACGTGGTCCACGGAGATCATGTGGAGCTGCAAGTCTGCGGAGACCAAGGACAACAAGCTGGGGATGGGGGGGTGGAGAGTCGGAAGGCAATGGGGCTCGTGAGCCCAAAGATCGGTTAGGTTCTGTCGAGGTGCGTCGGCGGGACTGTGAGGCATAGGCCCGCTCAAGATCCGTCTCAGACAAAGGCTGCTCCAAGATCTGAGGATGAGGGGGTGAGGGAATCATGTGTCAATAAACAATATGGGATATGTTTGTCTCTTTTCTATCTTTCCCTGTTTTATTTTGTGTTTTCATAGATGACAAAATTATATCTCGAGCACTAGCCCAAGCTGAAGGTCAACTAAGTTTCATTTCAGCATTTCCTCACCGCACGAACAACACCTTCTTCTGTCCCATCAAATCCCCCGGGTCCTGTTCCTTTAATTCCCCGGTTCCCTCGAGCTCCCCTCACTCCAGCTCGAAGAAAAGTAGCAGCCAACCTCAAGAGCACTCTTACTCCTGCAGATAGCCATCCAAAGATAATTGTACTCGAAATTTGTATTTTGGAGTAACAAAAGCTTCACCCCATTTCCTGAAGTTTTTCCAACAAGAGACTGTCATGAAAATAACTGAGAAGAAATTTGTTCTTTTGTTTTGTTGGACACTCAACAGTTTTTTAGACACCAAAATTGTGACATCAAAGAAGTGTGTGACAAAGTAAAGGGAAAGTGAAACCTTCACAGAAGAACATGTCCCAAAGTCGAGGTAGAGCAATGTGGGAAAGCGAGTGGGTGAACAGAGAGGGGAAGCATGAGAAGACAAGAGAGCGAACCCCGGCCTTCCAGGGGGGAGCCAAGGAGGATCGAGCAGCCAGCTGCGGAGCGCAGCGATTAAGTAACCAGGTAAGCACACTGGCATCTAAAGATAGAGATGCCTGAGGAACAAAGGGGTTTTATTGTTAAGGACCAAACCAGCCATCCAAACTGGATCTATTCTCTCTGTGATGATCTATGCAATTCGATAGAGCCAAGGACTTTCTCATACAGTATTATTCATCAGAATGACAATCATAACAATAATAATAATTAGTAGGGATCGAACAATGTCAAATGTGACTTCAATTCCTCAACTCTTCCCTCTTTGCAAATACCAAGTCCTCAACCTCGACCCCCCCCCCCCCCCCACCCCAAGTCCTCAACCTTCATCTCTGCCTTCCAAGTCCTCATCCTTCTCCTACCAAGCATAAGGTGTCAATCCCTACCCCATTCCAAGCCTTCAAACCCCCTCCCCACACAACTCATCAACCCTGCCCCCACCAAAGGTCCTCACCCTCCTCGAAAGCCTCAACCGCCCCCTCCCAAATCTGTCCCATCTTTTCTCTGCTCTCCCACCACCAAAACCAAGTCCTCACTCTCTCGTCGCAATCCTAAGGCGTCAATTCCCTCCCCAATTCAAGCTTTAAAACCCCCTCCGCACCCCATCACTACACCTCAACCCCCCTACGGCCCTACCCCATTGTAAGTCCTCAACCCCCACTCGAAATCTTCAACCTTCCCTCCTCACTCTGTCCCATCATTGCTCTCTCCCCTCCCCCTTCCCAAGCACAACTCTGTCCTTCCCTCCTAACCGTCCTCCTGCTCATAAAAGCAAACAGCTATTCATTCCCACATCAATCACTACATATTTCTTTATTTCCTCATCAAAACAGCGGAATATTTAACGCTTTCCCCTCCCCTATCATGCTATCATCGACTTCACAGAAACCGTGATCAAAACAGATCCTACAGGTCATCTGTCCAACTCAATCCCGATATGTGGAAACATCATGGAATTGCAACTCTCAAGTTACCAAGAGCAGCCTTTGTTGTGCCAACAAATGACCCGAAACCAATTATCTTCTTCCTGATGCATATGTACCCATCGTTAAAACAATGGCATGTGTTTTATGCTTCATGGTCAAGTCTTTTAAGAGAAAATAGTCGCAGGTTACAGCACGTGGACCCGTGTAACCATTTTGATAAAAGGTCTGCTTTAGAGAGCTAACCCCCACTCTAGCGGGGAAAATGGCCTTAAAACGATCATTCATTCATTCATTCTCTACTTTAGAGAACAACACAGTTATTTGGGTGGTGTATAGACATCAGACCGCTGTCTTAATTACTGAGGCCTTCACGAGGCCATATGTACTGTGATCTTCACAAGGCCCATGATGCCTATCGGCTTCAACCTTTTTATATTTGACGATCCTTTTAACAGTTGCTTTGGTCGTTTTACACTGAAGGCAAAATTTATAGGGAGGGCATGGCCATTGTGATATTGTGGGTGGAGTAAGGCAGCTGTCCAACTAACAGGTGGAACAGGATGTTGCACACAGATGGACGGACAGACGAACAGGTGTATTACGATATAGATAACTGTTGGGGTGTTCGATAGTTGGATGCACAAAGCAACCTATAAAATGAAAACATTACGTGCTTCATACACATCCGTTGTACCACGTTCAGGTGCAGATGGACGATAGGGATTGATTGTAGGTTGGGGGAGGAGGGGGGAGAGGGAGTGGGGTGAGGGAATATACATTGCATTGAAGAATATAATTTAACGGAGCAGAGCGAGGGGAACATTTTTTGTGGTGTTCCTTTTGTCATTTATTTGAAAGATTATTCTAAATATAGACAACTACAAGAGCCTACGCGTCGCTTCGTACGGACCTATTAGTCTCACATTCCTTGATGGTAGAAAGGGAGGGAAAAGGGGGGGAGGGGAAGGGTAAGGGGAAGAGAGGAGATGGAGAAGGGAGGGGGCGGGGAAGATATCTACTACATATACATCTTTGGGGGGGGGGCATTAGCAGGCACCTCCATTTTGGGGGGGCGAGGGGGGGGAGTGGGGTGAGATAATCAAAGTAGGACAAATTTACACATGCAAAGAGTGCTTTAATTCCAGGGTTGCCCAAGTAAAAAAAAAGGGAATTGTGACACCCTCAGCTACCACCACCAGTGGCGCTACACGGTACACATTTACAAAGGAATTTTACGGAATTTTACTCCTCCTCCCCCCCCCCCCCCCCCCCCCCCCCCGGCCAACACCCCCGAATGACGCCGCGGCCATTTGGCGGATGGTACCACCCACACCAGGTTGTATTGGTATCCCGAGCTTAGACTTTGTAACTTAAAATATGTGGCCGTGCATACGGAACAAAGGCAGACAGACAGACACACAGAAAGCCACAGAGTGACAATGGCACTTGGAGATATATACAGACTTGGCATTTAAAGTGAATTTATTTTTTTTCTTGACGGGTTTACTTTCTTAACTGAGTATATCAATCTGGTGAGTTTTTACACTTGGTGATTTATTTGTTCAAAGAACCATGTCACTGATTGGTTGTCGCAGCAAGAAGTCAACAACAGGATTATATCACAGGTGGCGTGGCAAAATGTACGGACAGGTGCATTTGATGATTGGCTTCACAGTCGGGTATACAAGGGTGGTTGCGTTCTGTATTTGTGGAAAACAACTGCTGCACGTCTCCAAAAGTTATTGCCGCTTCCTCTGGAGATGGTCCGTCAACTCGACAATGCTGTTTGTCATGGAGTGGTGGCTTTACGAAATTACGGCATGAAACAGCGTGCTATTGCTCGGCAGTATGGCATCACTCAAGGACAGGTGTCAAAGATCCTGAAACGAAATGCTCAGAGGCGTGTCCCGACTCCAATACCGAGGCCAGGACGTCCCCGCAGAACCACAAGGAGGGATGATTGCCAGCTGCGCCGGTTAGTCCGCAATGGCCGTACCAAGTCAGCTAATCGGCTTAGGGCTGAGTGGCAGCAACTGACAAATGTGCCTGTATCCAGAAGGCTAATCAACCAACGACTGGTTCAAGCAGGCTGTCGTGCCAGGCGTACCCTGAGAAAGCCACGCCTGATCAGACAACACCGCCAGCGCCGATTGCAGTGGGCCAGAGAGCACCGTCAATGGCAGCC
>NW_027619405.1:0-43368 GCF_964187855.1 Myxine glutinosa
GAAAAACCACTTTTCGCACTTGTGTTGGTGCAGGAAACCACTGTTGCACTTGTATTAGTGTGGAAAAAACACTTTTTGCACTTGTGATAGTGTTGAAAAACCACTTTTCGCACTTGTGTTAGTGTTGAAAAACCACTTTTCGCACTTGTGTTAGTGTTGAAAAACCACTTTTCGCACTTGTGTTGGTGCAGGAAACCACTTTTGCACTTGTATTAGTGTGGAAAAAACACTTTTTGCACTTGTGATAGTGTTGAAAAAACACTTTTCGCACTTGTGTTGGTGCAGGAAACCACTTTTGCACTTGTATTAGTATGGAAAAAACACTTTTTGCACTTGTGATAGTGTTGAAAAACCACTTTTCGCACTTGTGTTAGTGTTGAAAAACCACTTTTCGCACTTGTGTTTGAGCAGGAAACCACTTTTGCACTTGTATGAGTGTGGAAAAAACACTTTTTGCACTTGTGATAGTGTTGAAAAACCACTTTTTGCACTTGTGTTAATGTTGAAAAACCACCTTTCGCACTTGTGTTGGTGCAGGAAACCACTTTTGCACTTGTGTTGGTGCAGGAAACCACTTTTGCACTTGTATTAGTGTGGAACAAACACTTTTTTCACTTGTGATAGTGTTGAAAAACCACTTTTCGAACTTGTGTTAGTGTTGAAAAACCACTTTTCGCACTTGTGTTATTGTTGAAAAACCACTTTTCGCACTTGTGTTGGTGCAGGAAACCACTTTTGCACTTGTATTAGTGTGGAAAAACCACTTTTCGCACTTGTGTTAGTGTTGAAAAACCACTTTTCGCACTTGTGTTAGTGTTGAAAAACCACTTTTCGCACTTGTGTTGGTGCAGGAAACCACTTTTGCACTTGTATTAGTGTGGAAAAACCACTTTTCGCACTTGGGATAGTGTTGAAAAACCACTTTTCGCACTTGTGTTAGTGTTGAAAAACGACTTTTTGCACTTGTGTTAGTGTTGAAAAACCACTTTTCGCACTTGTGTTGGTGCAGGAAACCACTTTTGCACTTGTATTAGTGTGGAAAAACCACTTTTCGCACTTGTGTTAGTGTTGAAAAACCACTTTTCGCACTTGTGTTAGTGTTGAAAAACCACTTTTCGCACTTGTGTTTGAGCAGGAAACCACTTTTGCACTTGTATGAGTGTGGAAAAAACACTTTTTGCACTTGTGATAGTGTTGAAAAACCACTTTTTGCACTTGTGTTAGTGTTGAAAAACCACCTTTCGCACTTGTGTTGGTGCAGGAAACCACTTTTGCACTTGTGTTGGTGCAGGAAACCACTTTTGCACTTGTATTAGTGTGGAAAAAACACTTTTTTCACTTGTGATAGTGTTGAAAAACCACTTTTCGCACTTGTGTTAGTGTTGAAAAACCACTTTTCGCACTTGTGTTATTGTTGAAAAACCACTTTTCGCACTTGTGTTGGTGCAGGAAACCACTTTTGCACTTGTATTAGTGTGGAAAAACCACTTTTCGCACTTGTGTTAGTGTTGAAAAACCACTTTTCGCACTTGTGTTAGTGTTGAAAAACCACTTTTCGCACTTGTGTTGGTGCAGGAAACCACTTTTGCACTTGTATTAGTGTGGAAAAACCACTTTTCGCACTTGGGATAGTGTTGAAAAACCACTTTTCGCACTTGTGTTAGTGTTGAAAAACCACTTTTTGCACTTGTGTTAGTGTTGAAAAACCACTTTTCGCACTTGTGTTGGTGCAGGAAACCACTTTTGCACTTGTATTAGTGTGGAAAAACCACTTTTCGCACTTGTGTTAGTGTTGAAAAACCACTTTTTGCACTTGTGTTAGTGTTGAAAAACCACTTTTCGCACTTGTGTTGGTGCAGGAAACCACTTTTGCACTTGTATTAGTGTGGAAAAACCACTTTTCGCACTTGTGTTAGTGTTGAAAAACCACTTTTCGCATTTGTGTTAGTGTTGAAAAACCACTTTTCGCACTTGTGTTGGTGCAGGAAACCACTTTTGCACTTGTATTAGTGTGGAAAAAACACTTTGTGCACTTGTGATAGTGTTGAAAAACCACCTTTCGCACTTGTGTTAGTGTTGAAAAACCACTTTTCGCACTTGTGTTGGTGCAGGAAACCACTTTTGCACTTGTATTAGTGTGGAAAAACCACTTTTCGCACCTGTGTTAGTGTTGAAAAACCACTTTTCGCACTTGTGTTGGTGCAGAAAACCACTTTTGCACTTGTATTAGTGTGGAAAAAACACTTTTTGCACTTGTGATAGTGTTGAAAAACCACTTTTCGCACTTGTGTTAGTGTTGAAAAACCACTTTTCGCACTTGTGTTAGTGTTGAAAAACCACTTTTCGCACTTGTGTTGGTGCAGAAAACCACTTTTGCACTTGTATTCGTGTGGAAAAAACACTTTTTGCACTTGTGATAGTGTTGAAAAACCACTTTTCGCACTTGTGTTAGTGTTGAAAAACCACTTTTCGCACTTGTGTTAGTGTTGAAAAACCACTTTTCGCACTTGTTTTGGTGCAGGAAACCACTTTTGCACTTGTGTTAGTGTTGAAAAACCACTTTTCGCACTTGTGTTGGTGCAGGAAACCACTTTTGCACTTGTGTTGGTGCAGGAAACCACTTTTGCACTTGTATTAGTGTGGAAAAAACACTTTTTTCACTTGTGATAGTGTTGAAAAACCACTTTTCGCACTTGTGTTAGTGTTGAAAAACCACTTTTCGCACTTGTGTTATTGTTGAAAAACCACTTTTCGCATTGTGTTGGTGCAGGAAACCACTTTTGCACTTGTATTAGTGTGGAAAAACCACTTTTCGCACTTGTGTTAGTGTTGAAAAACCACTTTTCGCACTTGTGTTAGTGTTGAAAAACCACTTTTCGCACTTGTGTTGGTGCAGGAAACCACTTTTGCACTTGTATTAGTGTGGAAAAACCACTTTTCGCACTTGGGATAGTGTTGAAAAACCACTTTTCGCACTTGTGTTAGTGTTGAAAAACCACTTTTTGCACTTGTGTTAGTGTTGAAAAACCACTTTTCGCACTTGTGTTGGTGCAGGAAACCACTTTTGCACTTGTATTAGTGTGGAAAAACCACTTTTCGCACTTGTGTTAGTGTTGAAAAACCACTTTTTGCACTTGTGTTAGTGTTGAAAAACCACTTTTCGCACTTGTGTTGGTGCAGGAAACCACTTTTGCACTTGTATTAGTGTGGAAAAACCACTTTTCGCACTTGTGTTAGTGTTGAAAAACCACTTTTCGCACTTGTGTTAGTGTTGAAAAACCACTTTTCGCACTTGTGTTGGTGCAGGAAACCACTTTTGCACTTGTATTAGTGTGGAAAAAACACTTTTCGCACTTGTGTTAGTGTTGAAAAACCACTTTTCGCACTTGTGTTAGTGTTGAAAAACCACTTTTCGCACTTGTGTTGGTGCAGGAAACCACTTTTGCACTTGTATTAGTGTGGAAAAACCACTTTTCGCACCTGTGTTAGTGTTGAAAAACCACTTTTCGCACTTGTGTTGGTGCAGGAAACCACTTTTGCACTTGTATTAGTGTGGAAAAAACACTTTTTGCACTTGTGATACTGTTGAAAAACCACTTTTCGCACTTGTGTTAGTGTTGAAAAACCACTTTTCGCACTTGTGTTAGTGTTGAAAAACCACTTTTCGCACTTGTTTTGGTGCAGGAAACCACTTTTGCACTTGTATTAGTGTGGAAAAAACAATTTTTGCACTTGTGATAGTGTTGAAAAACCACTTTTCACACTTGTGTTAGTGTTGAAAAAGCACTTTTCGCACTTGTGTTGGTGCAGGAAACCACTTTTGCACTTGTATTAGTGTGGAAAAAACACTTTTCGCACTTGTGTTAGTGTTGAAAAACCACTTTTCGCACTTGTGTTAGTGTTGAAAAACCACTTTTTGCACTTGTGTTGGTGCAGGAAACACTTTTGCCCTCGTATTAGTGTGGAAAAAACACTTTTTGCACTTGTGATAGTGTTGAAAAACCACTTTTCGCACTTGTGTTGGTGCAGGAAACCACTTTTGCACTTGTATTAGTGTGGAAAAAACACTTTTTGCACTTGTGATAGTGTTGAAAAACCACTTTTCGCACTTGTGTTAGTGTTGAAAAACCACTTTTCGCACTTGTGTTGGTGCAGGAAACCACTTTTGCGCTTGTATTAGTGTGGAAAAAACACTTTTTGCGCTTGTGATAGTGTTGAAAAACCATTTTTCGCACTTGTGTTAGTGTTGAAAAACCACTTTTCGCACTTGTGTTGGTGCAGGAAACCACTTTTGCACTTGTATTAGTGTTGAAAAACCACTTTTCGCACTTGTGTTAGTGTTGAAAAACCACTTTTCGCACTTGTGTTAGTGTTGAAAAACCACTTTTCGCACTTGTGTTGGTGCAGGAAACCACTTTTGCACTTGTATTAGTGTTGAAAAACCACTTTTCGCACTTGTGTTAGTGTTGAAAAACCACTTTTCGCACTTGTGTTAGTGTTGAAAAACCACTTTTCGCACTTGTGTTAGTGTTGAAAAACCACATTTCGCACTTGTGTTGGTGCAGGAAACCACTTTTGCACTTGTATTAGTGTGGAAAAAACACTTTTTGTACTTGTGATAGTGTTGAAAAACGACTTTTCGCACTTGTGTTAGTGTTGAAAAACCACTTTTCGCACTTGTGTTAGTGTGGAAAAAACACTTTTTGCACTTGTGATAGTGTTGAAAAACCACTTTTCGCACTTGTGTTAGTGTTGAAAAACCACTTTTCGCACTTGTGTTGATGCAGGAAACCACTTTTGCACTTGTATTAGTGTGGAAAAAACACTTTTTGCACTTGTGATAGTGTTGAAAAACCACTTTTCGCACTTGTGTTAGTGTTGAAAAACCACTTTTCGCACTTGTGTTGGTGCAGGAAACCACTTATGCACTTGTATTAGTGTGGAATAAACACTTTTTGCACTTGTGATAGTGTTGAAAAACCACTTTTCACACTTGTGTTAGTGTTGAAAAACCACTTTTCGCACTTGTGTTAGTGTTGAAAAACCACTTTTCGCACTTGTGTTAGTGTTGAAAACCACTTTTCGCACTTGTGTTGGTGCAGGAAACCACTTTTGCACTTGTATTAGTGTGGAAAAAACACTTTTTGCACTTGTGATAGTGTTGAAAAACCACTTTTCGCACTTGTGTTAGTGTGGAAAAAACACTTTTTGCACTTGTGATAGTGTTGAAAAACCACTTTTCGCACTTGTGTTAGTGTTGAAAAACCACTTTTCGCACTTGTGTTGGTGCAGGAAACCACTTTTGCACTTGTATTAGTGTGGAAAAACCACTTTTCGCACTTGGGTTAGTGTTGAAAAACCACTTTTCGCACTTGTGTTAGTGTTGAAAAACCACTTTTTGCACTTGTGTTAGTGTTGAAAAACCACTTTTCACACTTGTGTTGGTGCAGGAAACCACTTTTGCACTTGTATTAGTGTGGAAAAACCACTTTTCGCACTTGTGTTAGTGTTGAAAAACCACTTTTCGCACTTGTGTTAGTGTTGAAAAACCACTTTTCGCACTTGTGTTGGTGCAGGAAACCACTTTTGCACTTGTATTAGTGTGGAAAAACCACTTTTCGCACTTGGGTTAGTGTTGAAAAACCACTTTTCGCACTTGTGTTAGTGTTGAAAAACCACTTTTTGCACTTGTGTTAGTGTTGAAAAACCACTTTTCGCACTTGTGTTGGTGCAGGAAACCACTTTTGCACTTGTATTAGTGTGGAAAAACCACTTTTCGCACTTGTGTTAGCGTTGAAAAACCACTTTTCGCACTTGTGTTAGTGTTGAAAAACCACTTTTCGCACTTGTGTTGGTGCAGGAAACCACTTTTGCACTTGTATTAGTGTGGAAAAAACACTTTTTGCACTTGTGATAGTGTTGAAAAACCACTTTTCGCACTTGTGTTCGTGTTGAAAAACCACTTTTCGCACTTGTGTTGGTGCAGGAAACCACTTTTGCATTTGTATTAGTGTGGAAAAACCACTTTTCGCACTTGTGTTAGTGTTGAAAAACCACTTTTCGCACTTGTGTTAGTGTTTAAAAACCACTTTTCGCACTTGTGTTGGTGCAGGAAACCACTTTTGCACTTGTATTAGTGTGGAAAAAACACTTTTTGCACTTGTGATAGTGTTGAAAAACCACTTTTCGCACCTGTGTTAGTGTTGAAAAACCACTTTTCGCACTTGTGTTAGTGTTGAAAAACCACTTTTCGCACTTGTGTTGGTGCAGAAAACCACTTTTGCACTTGTATTAGTGTGGAAAAAACACTTTTTGCACTTGTGATAGTGTTGAAAAACCACTTTTCGCACTTGTGTTAGTGTTGAAAAACCACTTTTCCCACTTGTGTTGGTGCAGGAAACCACTTTTGCACTTGTATTAGTGTGGAAAAAACACTTTTTGCACTTGTGATAGTGTTGAAAAACCACTTTTCGCACTTGTGTTAGTGTTGAAAAAGCACTTTTCGCACTTGTGTTGGTGCAGGAAACCACTTTTGCACATGTATTAGTGTGGAAAAAACACTTTTCGCACTTGTGTTAGTGTTGAAAAACGACTTTTCGCACTTGTGTTAGTGTTGAAAAACCACTTTTCGCACTTGTGTTGGTGCAGGAAACCACTTTTGCACTTGTATTAGTGTGGAAAAAACACTTTTTGCACTTGTGATAGTGTTGAAAAACCACTTTTCGCACTTGTGTTGGTGCAGGAAACCACTTTTGCACTTGTATTAGTGTGGAAAAAACACTTTTTGCACTTGTGATAGTGTTGAAAAACCACTTTTCGCACTTGTGTTAGTGTTGAAAAACCACTTTTCGCACTTGTGTTGGTGCAGGAAACCACTTTTGCACTTGTATTAGTGTGGAAAAAACACTTTTTGCACTTGTGATAGTGTTGAAAAACCACTTTTTGCACTTGTGTTAATGTTGAAAAACCACTTTTCGCACTTGTGTTAGTGTTGAAAAACCACTTTTCACACTTGTGTTGGTGCAGGAAACCACTTTTGCATTTGTATTAGTGTGGAAAAAACACTTTTTGCACTTGTGATAGTGTTGAAAACCACTTTTCGCACTTGTGTTAGTGTTGAAAAACCACTTTTCGCACTTGTGTTAGTGTTGAAAAACCACTTTTCGCACTTGTGTTGGTGCAGGAAACCACTTTTGCACTTGTATTAGTGTGGAAAAACCACTTTTCGCACTTGGGTTAGTGTTGAAAAACCACTTTTCGCACTTGTGTTAGTGTTGAAAAACCACTTTTTGCACTTGTGTTAGTGTTGAAAAACCACTTTTCGCACTTGTGTTGGTGCAGGAAACCACTTTTGCACTTGTATTAGTGTGGAAAAACCACTTTTCGCACTTGTGTTAGTGTTGAAAAACCACTTTTCGCACTTGTGTTAGTGTTGAAAAACCACTTTTCGCACTTGTGTTGGTGCAGGAAACCACTTTTGCACTTGTATTAGTGTGGAAAAAACACTTTTTGCACTTGTGATAGTGTAGAAAAACCACTTTTCGCACTTGTGTTAGTGTTGAAAAACCACTTTTCGCACTTGTGTTAGTGTTGAAAAACCACTTTTCGCACTTTTGTTGGTGTAGGAAACCACTTTTGCACTTGTACTAGTGTGGAAAAAACACTTTTTGCACTTGTGATTGTGTTGAAAAACCACTTTTCGCACTTGTGTTGGTGCAGGAAACCACTTTTGCACTTGTATTAGTGTGGAAAAAACACTTTTTGCACTTGTGATAGTGTTGAAAAACCACTTTTCGCACTTGTGTTAGTGTTGAAAAACCACTTTTCGCACTTGTGTTGGTGCAGGAAACCACATTTGCACTTGTATTAGTGTGGAAAAAACACTTTTTGCGCTTGTGATAGTGTTGAAAAACCATTTTTCGCACTTGTGTTAGTGTTGAAAAACCACTTTTCGCACTTGTGTTGGTGCAGGAAACCACTTTTGCACTTGTATTAGTGTTGAAAAACCACTTTTCGCACTTGTGTTAGTGTTGAAAAACCACTTTTCGCACTTGTGTTAGTGTTGAAAAACCACTTTTCGCACTTGTGTTGGTGCAGGAAACCACTTTTGCACTTGTATTAGTGTTGAAAAGCCACTTTTCGCACTTGTGTTAGTGTTGAAAAACCACTTTTCGCACTTGTGTTAGTGTTGAAAAAACCACTTTTCGCACTTGTGTTGGTGCAGGAAACCACTTTTGCACTTGTATTAGTGTGGAAAAAACACTTTTTGCACTTGTGATAGTGTTGAAAAACCACTTTTTGCACTTGTGTTAGTGTTGAAAAAACACTTTTCGCACTTGTGTTAGTGTTGAAAAACCACTTTTCACACGTGTGTTAGTGTTGAAAAACCACTTTTCGCACTTGTGTTGGTGCAGGAAACCACTTTTGCACTTGTATTAGTGTGGAAAAAACACTTTTTGCACTTGTGATAGTGTTGAAAAACCACTTTTTGCACTTGTGTTAATGTTGAAAAACCACTTTTCGCACTTGTGTTAGTGTTGAAAAACCACTTTTCACACTTGTGTTGGTGCAGGAAACCACTTTTGCATTTGTATTAGTGTGGAAAAAACACTTTTTGCACTTGTGATAGTGTTGAAAAACCACTTTTCGCACTTGTGTTAGTGTTGAAAAACCACTTTTCGCACTTGTGTTAGTGTTGAAAAACCACTTTTCGCACTTGTGTTGGAGCAGGAAACCACTTTTGCACTTGTATTAGTGTGGAAAAACCACTTTTCGCACTTGGGTTAGTGTTGAAAAACCACTTTTCGCACTTGTGTTAGTGTTGAAAAACCACTTTTTGCACTTGTGTTAGTGTTGAAAAACCACTTTTCGCACTTGTGTTGGTGCAGGAAACCACTTTTGCACTTGTATTAGTGTGGAAAAACCACTTTTCGCACTTGTGTTAGTGTTGAAAAACCACTTTTTGCACTTGTGTTAGTGTTGAAAAACCACTTTTCGCACTTGTGTTGGTGCAGGAAACCACTTTTGCACTTGTATTAGTGTGGAAAAAACACTTTTTGCACTTGTGATAGTGTTGAAAAACCACTTTTCGCACTTGTGTTAGTGTTGAAAAACCACTTTTCGCACTTGTGTTGGTGCAGGAAACCACTTTTGCACTTGTATTAGTGTGGAAAAACCACTTTTCGCACTTGTGTTAGTGTTGAAAAACCACTTTTCGCTCTTGTGTTAGTGTTGAAAAACCACTTTTCGCACTTGTGTTGGTGCAGGAAACCACTTTTGCACTTGTATTAGTGTGGAAAAAACACTTTTTGCACTTGTGAAAGTGTTGAAAAACCACTTTTCGCACCTGTGTTAGTGTTGAAAAACCACTTTTCGCAATTGTGTTAGTGTTGAAAAACCACTTTTCGCACTTGTGTTGGTGCAGAAAACCACTTTTGCACTTGTATTAGTGTGGAAAAAACACTTTTTGCACTTGTGATAGTGTTGAAAAACCACTTTTTGCACTTGTGATAGTGTTGAAAAACCACTTTTTGCACTTGTGTTAGTGTTGAAAAAACACTTTTCGCACTTGTGTTAGTGTTGAAAAACCACTTTTCACACTTGTGTTAGTGTTGAAAAACCACTTTTCGCACTTGTGTTGGTGCAGGAAACCACTTTTGCACTTGTATTAGTGTGGAAAAAACACTTTTTGCACTTGTGATAGTGTTGAAAAACCACTTTTTGCACTTGTGTTAATGTTGAAAAACCACTTTTCGCACTTGTGTTAGTGTTGAAAAACCACTTTTCACACTTGTGTTGGTGCAGGAAACCACTTTTGCATTTGTATTAGTGTGGAAAAAACACTTTTTGCACTTGTGATAGTGTTGAAAAACCACTTTTCGCACTTGTGTTAGTGTTGAAAAACCACTTTTCGCACTTGTGTTAGTGTTGAAAAACCACTTTTCGCACTTGTGTTGGAGCAGGAAACCACTTTTGCACTTGTATTAGTGTGGAAAAACCACTTTTCGCACTTGGGTTAGTGTTGAAAAACCACTTTTCGCACTTGTGTTAGTGTTGAAAAACCACTTTTTGCACTTGTGTTAGTGTTGAAAAACCACTTTTCGCACTTGTGTTGGTGCAGGAAACCACTTTTGCACTTGTATTAGTGTGGAAAAACCACTTTTCGCACTTGTGTTAGTGTTGAAAAACCACTTTTTGCACTTGTGTTAGTGTTGAAAAACCACTTTTCGCACTTGTGTTGGTGCAGGAAACCACTTTTGCACTTGTATTAGTGTGGAAAAAACACTTTTTGCACTTGTGATAGTGTTGAAAAACCACTTTTCGCACTTGTGTTAGTGTTGAAAAACCACTTTTCGCACTTGTGTTGGTGCAGGAAACCACTTTTGCACTTGTATTAGTGTGGAAAAAACCACTTTTCGCACTTGTGTTAGTGTTGAAAAACCACTTTTCGCACTTGTGTTAGTGTTGAAAAACCACTTTTCGCACTTGTGTTGGTGCAGGAAACCACTTTTGCACTTGTATTAGTGTGGAAAAAACACTTTTTGCACTTGTGATAGTGTTGAAAAACCACTTTTCGCACCTGTGTTAGTGTTGAAAAACCACTTTTCGCAATTGTGTTAGTGTTGAAAAACCACTTTTCGCACTTGTGTTGGTGCAGAAAACCACTTTTGCACTTGTATTAGTGTGGAAAAAACACTTTTTGCACTTGTGATAGTGTTGAAAAACCACTTTTCGCACTTGTGTTAGTGTTGAAAAACCACTTTTCGCACTTGTGTTAGTGTTGAAAAACCACTTTTCGCACTTGTGTTGGTGCAGTAAACCACTTTTGCACTTGTATTAGTGTGGAAAAAACACTTTTTGCACTTGTGATAGTGTTGAAAAAACACTTTTCGCACTTGTGTTAGTGTTGAAAAAGCACTTTTCGCACTTGTGTTGGTGCAGGAAACCACTTTTGCACTTGTATGAGTGTGGAAAAAACACTTTTCGCACTTGTGTTAGTGTTGAAAAACCACTTTTCGCACTAGTGTTAGTGTTGAAAAACCACTTTTCGCACTTGTGTTGGTGCAGGAAACCACTTTTGCACTTGTATTAGTGTGGAAAAAACACTTTTTGCACTTGTGATAGTGTTGAAAAACCACTTTTCGCACTTGTGTTAGTGTTGAAAAAGCACTTTTCGCACTTGTGTTGGTGCAGGAAACCACTTTTGCACATGTATTAGTGTGGAAAAAACACTTTTCGCACTTGTGTTAGTGTTGAAAAACCACTTTTCGCACTTGTGTTAGTGTTGAAAAACCACTTTTCGCACTTGTGTTGGTGCAGGAAACCACTTTTGCACTTGTATTAGTGTGGAAAAAACACTTTTTGCACTTGTGATAGTGTTGAAAAACCACTTTTCGCACTTGTGTTGGTGCAGGAAACCACTTTTGCACTTGTATTAGTGTGGAAAAAACACTTTTTGCACTTGTGATAGTGTTGAAAAACCACTTTTCGCACTTGTGTTAGTGTTGAAAAACCACTTTTCGCACTTGTGTTGGTGCAGGAAACCACTTTTGCACTTGTATTAGTGTGGAAAAAACACTTTTTGCACTTGTGATAGTGTTGAAAAACCACTTTTTGCACTTGTGTTAATGTTGAAAAACCACTTTTCGCACTTGTGTTAGTGTTGAAAAACCACTTTTCGCACTTGTGTTAGTGTTGAAAAACCACTTTTCGCACTTGTGTTGGTGCAGGAAACCACTTTTGCACTTGTATTAGTGTGGAAAAAACACTTTTTGCACTTGTGATAGTGTTGAAAAACCACTTTTCGCACTTGTGTTAGTGTTGAAAAACCACTTTTCGCACTTGTGTTGGTGCAGGAAACCACTTTTGCACTTGTATTAGTGTGGAAAAACCACTTTTCGCACTTGGGATAGTGTTGAACAACCACTTTTCGCACTTGTGTTAGTGTTGAAAAACAACTTTTTGCACTTGTCTTAGTGTTGAAAAACCACTTTTCGCACTTGTGTTGGTGCAGGAAACTACTTTTGCACTTGTATTAGTGTGGAAAAACCACTTTTCGCACTTGTGTTAGTGTTGAAAAACCACTTTTTGCACTTGTGTTAGTGTTGAAAAACCACTTTTCGCACTTGTGTTGGTGCAGGAAACCACTTTTGCACTTGTATTAGTGTGGAAAAACCACTTTTCGCACTTGTGTTAGTGTTGAAAAACCACTTTTCGCACTTGTGTTAGTGTTGAAAAACCACTTTTCGCACTTGTGTTGGTGCAGGAAACCACTTTTGCACTTGTATTAGTGTGGAAAAAACACTTTTTGCACTTGTGATAGTGTTGAAAAACCACTTTTCGCACTTGTGTTAGTGTTGAAAAACCACTTTTCGCACTTGTGTTGGTGCAGGACACCACTTTTGCACTTGTATTAGTGTGGAAAAACCACTTTTCGCACTTGTGTTAGTGTTGAAAAACCACTTTTCGCACTTGTGTTAGTGTTGAAAAACCACTTTTCGCACTTGTGTTGGTGCAGGAAACCACTTTTGCACTTGTATTAGTGTGGAAAAAACACTTTTTGCACTTGTGATAGTGTTGAAAAACCACTTTTCGCACTTGTGTTAGTGTTGAAAAACCACTTTCGCACTTGTGTTAGTGTTGAAAAACCACTTTTTGCACTTGTGTTGGTGCAGAAAACCACTTTTGCACTTGTATTAGTGTGGAAAAAACACTTTTCGCACTTGTGTTAGTCTTGAAAAACCACTTTTCGCACTTGTGTTAGTGTTGAAAAACCACTTTTCGCACTTGTGTTGGTGCAGGAAACCACTTTTGCACTTGTATTAGTGTGGAAAAAACACTTTTTGCACTTGTGATAGTGTTGAAAAACCACTTTTCGCACTTGTGTTAGTGTTGAAAAAGCACTTTTCGCACTTGTGTTGGTGCAGGAAACCACTTTTGCACTTGTATTAGTGTGGAAAAAACACTTTTCGCACTTGTGTTAGTGTTGAAAAACCACTTTTCACACTTGTGTTAGTGTTGAAAAACCACTTTTTGCACTTGTGTTGGTGCAGGAAACCACTTTTGCCCTTGTATTAGTGTGGAAAAAACACTTTTTGCACTTGTGATAGTGTTGAAAAACCACTTTTCGCACTTGTGTTGGTGCAGGAAACCACTTTTGCACTTGTATTAGTGTGGAAAAAACACTTTTTGCACTTGTGATAGTGTTGAAAAACCACTTTTCGCACTTGTGTTAGTGTTGAAAAACCACTTTTCGCACTTGTGTTGGTGCAGGAAACCACTTTTGCACTTGTATTAGTGTGGAAAAAACACTTTTTGCGCTTGTGATAGTGTTGAAAAAACATTTTTCGCATTTGTGTTAGTGTTGAAAAACCACTTTTCGCACTTGTGTTGGTGCAGGAAACCACTTTTGCACTTGTATTAGTGTGGAAAAACCACTTTTCGCACTTGTGTTAGTGTTGAAAAACCACTTTTCGCACTTGTGTTAGTGTTGAAAAACCACTTTTCGCACTTGTGTTGGTGCAGAAAACCACTTTTGCACTTGTATTAGTGTGGAAAAAACACTTTTTGCACTTGTGATTGTGTTGAAAAACCACTTTCCGCACTTGTGTTAGTGTTGAAAAACCACTTTTCGCACTTGTGTTAGTGTTGAAAAACCACTTTTCGCACTTGTGTTGGTGCAGGAAACCACTGTTGCACTTGTATTAGTGTGGAAAAAACACTTTTTGCACTTGTGATAGTGTTGAAAAACCACTTTTCGCACTTGTGTTAGTGTTGAAAAACCACTTTTCGCACTTGTGTTAGTGTTGAAAAACCACTTTTCGCACTTGTGTTGGTGCAGGAAACCACTTTTGCACTTGTATTAGTGTGGAAAAACTTTTTGCACTTGTGATAGTGTTGAAAAAACACTTTTCGCACTTGTGTTGGTGCAGGAAACCACTTTTGCACTTGTATTAGTATGGAAAAAACACTTTTTGCACTTGTGATAGTGTTGAAAAACCACTTTTCGCACTTGTGTTAGTGTTGAAAAACCACTTTTCGCACTTGTGTTTGAGCAGGAAACCACTTTTGCACTTGTATGAGTGTGGAAAAAACACTTTTTGCACTTGTGATAGTGTTGAAAAACCACTTTTTGCACTTGTGTTAATGTTGAAAAACCACCTTTCGCACTTGTGTTGGTGCAGGAAACCACTTTTGCACTTGTGTTGGTGCAGGAAACCACTTTTGCACTTGTATTAGTGTGGAAAAAACACTTTTTTCACTTGTGATAGTGTTGAAAAACCACTTTTCGAACTTGTGTTAGTGTTGAAAAACCACTTTTCGCACTTGTGTTATTGTTGAAAAACCACTTTTCGCACTTGTGTTGGTGCAGGAAACCACTTTTGCACTTGTATTAGTGTGGAAAAACCACTTTTCGCACTTGTGTTAGTGTTGAAAAACCACTTTTCGCACTTGTGTTAGTGTTGAAAAACCACTTTTCGCACTTGTGTTGGTGCAGGAAACCACTTTTGCACTTGTATTAGTGTGGAAAAACCACTTTTCGCACTTGGGATAGTGTTGAAAAACCACTTTTCGCACTTGTGTTAGTGTTGAAAAACGACTTTTTGCACTTGTGTTAGTGTTGAAAAACCACTTTTCGCACTTGTGTTGGTGCAGGAAACCACTTTTGCACTTGTATTAGTGTGGAAAAAACACTTTTTGCACTTGTGATAGTGTTGAAAAACCACTTTTTGCACTTGTGTTAATGTTGAAAAACCACTTTTCGCACTTGTGTTAGTGTTGAAAAACCACTTTTCGCACTTGTGTTAGTGTTGAAAAACCACTTTTCGCACTTGTGTTGGTGCAGGAAACCACTTTTGCACTTGTATTAGTGTGGAAAAAACACTTTTTGCACTTGTGATAGTGTTGAAAAACCACTTTTCGCACTTGTGTTAGTGTTGAAAAACCACTTTTCGCACTTGTGTTGGTGCAGGAAACCACTTTTGCACTTGTATTAGTGTGGAAAAACCACTTTTCGCACTTGGGATAGTGTTGAACAACCACTTTTCGCACTTGTGTTAGTGTTGAAAAACAACTTTTTGCACTTGTCTTAGTGTTGAAAAACCACTTTTCGCACTTGTGTTGGTGCAGGAAACTACTTTTGCACTTGTATTAGTGTGGAAAAACCACTTTTCGCACTTGTGTTAGTGTTGAAAAACCACTTTTTGCACTTGTGTTAGTGTTGAAAAACCACTTTTCGCACTTGTGTTGGTGCAGGAAACCACTTTTGCACTTGTATTAGTGTGGAAAAACCACTTTTCGCACTTGTGTTAGTGTTGAAAAACCACTTTTCGCACTTGTGTTAGTGTTGAAAAACCACTTTTCGCACTTGTGTTGGTGCAGGAAACCACTTTTGCACTTGTATTAGTGTGGAAAAAACACTTTTTGCACTTGTGATAGTGATGAAAAACCACTTTTCGCACTTGTGTTAGTGTTGAAAAACCACTTTTCGCACTTGTGTTGGTGCAGGACACCACTTTTGCACTTGTATTAGTGTGGAAAAACCACTTTTCGCACTTGTGTTAGTGTTGAAAAACCACTTTTCGGACTTGTGTTAGTGTTGAAAAACCACTTTTCGCACTTGTGTTGGTGCAGGAAACCACTTTTGCACTTGTATTAGTGTGGAAAAAACACTTTTTGCACTTGTGATAGTGTTGAAAAACCACTTTTCGCACTTGTGTTAGTGTTGAAAAACCACTTTCGCACTTGTGTTAGTGTTGAAAAACCACTTTTTGCACTTGTGTTGGTGCAGAAAACCACTTTTGCACTTGTATTAGTGTGGAAAAAACACTTTTCGCACTTGTGTTAGTGTTGAAAAACCACTTTTCGCACTTGTGTTAGTGTTGAAAAACCACTTTTCGCACTTGTGTTGGTGCAGGAAACCACTTTTGCACTTGTATTAGTGTGGAAAAAACACTTTTTGCACTTGTGATAGTGTTGAAAAACCACTTTTCGCACTTGTGTTAGTGTTGAAAAAGCACTTTTCGCACTTGTGTTGGTGCAGGAAACCACTTTTGCACTTGTATTAGTGTGGAAAAAACACTTTTCGCACTTGTGTTAGTGTTGAAAAACCACTTTTCACACTTGTGTTAGTGTTGAAAAACCACTTTTTGCACTTGTGTTGGTGCAGGAAACCACTTTTGCCCTTGTATTAGTGTGGAAAAAACACTTTTTGCACTTGTGATAGTGTTGAAAAACCACTTTTCGCACTTGTGTTGGTGCAGGAAACCACTTTTGCACTTGTATTAGTGTGGAAAAAACACTTTTTGCACTTGTGATAGTTTTGGAAAACCACTTTTCGCACTTGTGTTAGTGTTGAAAAACCACTTTTCGCACTTGTGTTGGTGCAGGAAACCACTTTTGCACTTGTATTAGTGTGGAAAAAACACTTTTTGCGCTTGTGATAGTGTTGAAAAAACATTTTTCGCATTTGTGTTAGTGTTGAAAAACCACTTTTCGCACTTGTGTTGGTGCAGGAAACCACTTTTGCACTTGTATTAGTGTGGAAAAACCACTTTTCGCACTTGTGTTAGTGTTGAAAAACCACTTTTCGCACTTGTGTTAGTGTTGAAAAACCACTTTTCGCACTTGTGTTGGTGCAGAAAACCACTTTTGCACTTGTATTAGTGTGGAAAAAACACTTTTTGCACTTGTGATTGTGTTGAAAAACCACTTTTCGCACTTGTGTTAGTGTTGAAAAACCACTTTTCGCACTTGTGTTAGTGTTGAAAAACCACTTTTCGCACTTGTGTTGGTGCAGGAAACCACTGTTGCACTTGTATTAGTGTGGAAAAAACACTTTTTGCACTTGTGATAGTGTTGAAAAACCACTTTTCGCACTTGTGTTAGTGTTGAAAAACCACTTTTCGCACTTGTGTTAGTGTTGAAAAACCACTTTTCGCACTTGTGTTGGTGCAGGAAACCACTTTTGCACTTGTATTAGTGTGGAAAAAACACTTTTTGCACTTGTGATAGTGTTGAAAAAACACTTTTCGCACTTGTGTTGGTGCAGGAAACCACTTTTGCACTTGTATTAGTATGGAAAAAACACTTTTTGCACTTGTGATAGTGTTGAAAAACCACTTTTCGCACTTGTGTTAGTGTTGAAAAACCACTTTTCGCACTTGTGTTTGAGCAGGAAACCACTTTTGCACTTGTATGAGTGTGGAAAAAACACTTTTTGCACTTGTGATAGTGTTGAAAAACCACTTTTCGCACTTGTGTTAGTGTTGAAAAACCACTTTTCGCACTTGTGTTAGTGTTGAAAAACCACTTTTCGCACTTGTGTTGGTGCAGGAAACCACTTTTGCACTTGTATTAGTGTGGAAAAAACACTTTTTGCACTTGTGATAGTGTTGAAAAACCACTTTTCGCACTTGTGTTAGTGTTGAAAAACCACTTTTCGCACTTGTGTTGGTGCAGGACACCACTTTTGCACTTGTATTAGTGTGGAAAAACCACTTTTCGCACTTGTGTTAGTGTTGAAAAACCACTTTTCGCACTTGTGTTAGTGTTGAAAAACCACTTTTCGCACTTGTGTTGGTGCAGGAAACCACTTTTGCACTTGTATTAGTGTGGAAAAAACACTTTTTGCACTTGTGATAGTGTTGAAAAACCACTTTTCGCACTTGTGTTAGTGTTGAAAAACCACTTTCGCACTTGTGTTAGTGTTGAAAAACCACTTTTTGCACTTGTGTTGGTGCAGAAAACCACTTTTGCACTTGTATTAGTGTGGAAAAAACACTTTTCGCACTTGTGTTAGTCTTGAAAAACCACTTTTCGCACTTGTGTTAGTGTTGAAAAACCACTTTTCGCACTTGTGTTGGTGCAGGAAACCACTTTTGCACTTGTATTAGTGTGGAAAAAACACTTTTTGCACTTGTGATAGTGTTGAAAAACCACTTTTCGCACTTGTGTTAGTGTTGAAAAAGCACTTTTCGCACTTGTGTTGGTGCAGGAAACCACTTTTGCACTTGTATTAGTGTGGAAAAAACACTTTTCGCACTTGTGTTAGTGTTGAAAAACCACTTTTCACACTTGTGTTAGTGTTGAAAAACCACTTTTTGCACTTGTGTTGGTGCAGGAAACCACTTTTGCCCTTGTATTAGTGTGGAAAAAACACTTTTTGCACTTGTGATAGTGTTGAAAAACCACTTTTCGCACTTGTGTTGGTGCAGGAAACCACTTTTGCACTTGTATTAGTGTGGAAAAAACACTTTTTGCACTTGTGATAGTGTTGAAAAACCACTTTTCGCACTTGTGTTAGTGTTGAAAAACCACTTTTCGCACTTGTGTTGGTGCAGGAAACCACTTTTGCACTTGTATTAGTGTGGAAAAAACACTTTTTGCGCTTGTGATAGTGTTGAAAAAACATTTTTCGCATTTGTGTTAGTGTTGAAAAACCACTTTTCGCACTTGTGTTGGTGCAGGAAACCACTTTTGCACTTGTATTAGTGTGGAAAAACCACTTTTCGCACTTGTGTTAGTGTTGAAAAACCACTTTTCGCACTTGTGTTAGTGTTGAAAAACCACTTTTCGCACTTGTGTTGGTGCAGAAAACCACTTTTGCACTTGTATTAGTGTGGAAAAAACACTTTTTGCACTTGTGATTGTGTTGAAAAACCACTTTCCGCACTTGTGTTAGTGTTGAAAAACCACTTTTCGCACTTGTGTTAGTGTTGAAAAACCACTTTTCGCACTTGTGTTGGTGCAGGAAACCACTGTTGCACTTGTATTAGTGTGGAAAAAACACTTTTTGCACTTGTGATAGTGTTGAAAAACCACTTTTCGCACTTGTGTTAGTGTTGAAAAACCACTTTTCGCACTTGTGTTAGTGTTGAAAAACCACTTTTCGCACTTGTGTTGGTGCAGGAAACCACTTTTGCACTTGTATTAGTGTGGAAAAACTTTTTGCACTTGTGATAGTGTTGAAAAAACACTTTTCGCACTTGTGTTGGTGCAGGAAACCACTTTTGCACTTGTATTAGTATGGAAAAAACACTTTTTGCACTTGTGATAGTGTTGAAAAACCACTTTTCGCACTTGTGTTAGTGTTGAAAAACCACTTTTCGCACTTGTGTTTGAGCAGGAAACCACTTTTGCACTTGTATGAGTGTGGAAAAAACACTTTTTGCACTTGTGATAGTGTTGAAAAACCACTTTTTGCACTTGTGTTAATGTTGAAAAACCACCTTTCGCACTTGTGTTGGTGCAGGAAACCACTTTTGCACTTGTGTTGGTGCAGGAAACCACTTTTGCACTTGTATTAGTGTGGAAAAAACACTTTTTTCACTTGTGATAGTGTTGAAAAACCACTTTTCGAACTTGTGTTAGTGTTGAAAAACCACTTTTCGCACTTGTGTTATTGTTGAAAAACCACTTTTCGCACTTGTGTTGGTGCAGGAAACCACTTTTGCACTTGTATTAGTGTGGAAAAACCACTTTTCGCACTTGTGTTAGTGTTGAAAAACCACTTTTCGCACTTGTGTTAGTGTTGAAAAACCACTTTTCGCACTTGTGTTGGTGCAGGAAACCACTTTTGCACTTGTATTAGTGTGGAAAAACCACTTTTCACACTTGGGATAGTGTTGAAAAACCACTTTTCGCACTTGTGTTAGTGTTGAAAAACGACTTTTTGCACTTGTGTTAGTGTTGAAAAACCACTTTTCGCACTTGTGTTGGTGCAGGAAACCACTTTTGCACTTGTATTAGTGTGGAAAAAACACTTTTTGCACTTGTGATAGTGTTGAAAAACCACTTTTTGCACTTGTGTTAATGTTGAAAAACCACTTTTCGCACTTGTGTTAGTGTTGAAAAACCACTTTTCGCACTTGTGTTAGTGTTGAAAAACCACTTTTCGCACTTGTGTTGGTGCAGGAAACCACTTTTGCACTTGTATTAGTGTGGAAAAAACACTTTTTGCACTTGTGATAGTGTTGAAAAACCACTTTTCGCACTTGTGTTAGTGTTGAAAAACCACTTTTCGCACTTGTGTTGGTGCAGGAAACCACTTTTGCACTTGTATTAGTGTGGAAAAACCACTTTTCGCACTTGGGATAGTGTTGAACAACCACTTTTCGCACTTGTGTTAGTGTTGAAAAACAACTTTTTGCACTTGTCTTAGTGTTGAAAAACCACTTTTCGCACTTGTGTTGGTGCAGGAAACTACTTTTGCACTTGTATTAGTGTGGAAAAACCACTTTTCGCACTTGTGTTAGTGTTGAAAAACCACTTTTTGCACTTGTGTTAGTGTTGAAAAACCACTTTTCGCACTTGTGTTGGTGCAGGAAACCACTTTTGCACTTGTATTAGTGTGGAAAAACCACTTTTCGCACTTGTGTTAGTGTTGAAAAACCACTTTTCGCACTTGTGTTAGTGTTGAAAAACCACTTTTCGCACTTGTGTTGGTGCAGGAAACCACTTTTGCACTTGTATTAGTGTGGAAAAAACACTTTTTGCACTTGTGATAGTGATGAAAAACCACTTTTCGCACTTGTGTTAGTGTTGAAAAACCACTTTTCGCACTTGTGTTGGTGCAGGACACCACTTTTGCACTTGTATTAGTGTGGAAAAACCACTTTTCGCACTTGTGTTAGTGTTGAAAAACCACTTTTCGCACTTGTGTTAGTGTTGAAAAACCACTTTTCGCACTTGTGTTGGTGCAGGAAACCACTTTTGCACTTGTATTAGTGTGGAAAAAACACTTTTTGCACTTGTGATAGTGTTGAAAAACCACTTTTCGCACTTGTGTTAGTGTTGAAAAACCACTTTCGCACTTGTGTTAGTGTTGAAAAACCACTTTTTGCACTTGTGTTGGTGCAGAAAACCACTTTTGCACTTGTATTAGTGTGGAAAAAACACTTTTCGCACTTGTGTTAGTGTTGAAAAACCACTTTTCGCACTTGTGTTAGTGTTGAAAAACCACTTTTCGCACTTGTGTTGGTGCAGGAAACCACTTTTGCACTTGTATTAGTGTGGAAAAAACACTTTTTGCACTTGTGATAGTGTTGAAAAACCACTTTTCGCACTTGTGTTAGTGTTGAAAAAGCACTTTTCGCACTTGTGTTGGTGCAGGAAACCACTTTTGCACTTGTATTAGTGTGGAAAAAACACTTTTCGCACTTGTGTTAGTGTTGAAAAACCACTTTTCACACTTGTGTTAGTGTTGAAAAACCACTTTTTGCACTTGTGTTGGTGCAGGAAACCACTTTTGCCCTTGTATTAGTGTGGAAAAAACACTTTTTGCACTTGTGATAGTGTTGAAAAACCACTTTTCGCACTTGTGTTGGTGCAGGAAACCACTTTTGCACTTGTATTAGTGTGGAAAAAACACTTTTTGCACTTGTGATAGTGTTGAAAAACCACTTTTCGCACTTGTGTTAGTGTTGAAAAACCACTTTTCGCACTTGTGTTGGTGCAGGAAACCACTTTTGCACTTGTATTAGTGTGGAAAAAACACTTTTTGCGCTTGTGATAGTGTTGAAAAAACATTTTTCGCATTTGTGTTAGTGTTGAAAAACCACTTTTCGCACTTGTGTTGGTGCAGGAAACCACTTTTGCACTTGTATTAGTGTGGAAAAACCACTTTTCGCACTTGTGTTAGTGTTGAAAAACCACTTTTCGCACTTGTGTTAGTGTTGAAAAACCACTTTTCGCACTTGTGTTGGTGCAGAAAACCACTTTTGCACTTGTATTAGTGTGGAAAAAACACTTTTTGCACTTGTGATTGTGTTGAAAAACCACTTTTCGCACTTGTGTTAGTGTTGAAAAACCACTTTTCGCACTTGTGTTAGTGTTGAAAAACCACTTTTCGCACTTGTGTTGGTGCAGGAAACCACTGTTGCACTTGTATTAGTGTGGAAAAAACACTTTTTGCACTTGTGATAGTGTTGAAAAACCACTTTTCGCACTTGTGTTAGTGTTGAAAAACCACTTTTCGCACTTGTGTTAGTGTTGAAAAACCACTTTTCGCACTTGTGTTGGTGCAGGAAACCACTTTTGCACTTGTATTAGTGTGGAAAAAACACTTTTTGCACTTGTGATAGTGTTGAAAAAACACTTTTCGCACTTGTGTTGGTGCAGGAAACCACTTTTGCACTTGTATTAGTATGGAAAAAACACTTTTTGCACTTGTGATAGTGTTGAAAAACCACTTTTCGCACTTGTGTTAGTGTTGAAAAACCACTTTTCGCACTTGTGTTTGAGCAGGAAACCACTTTTGCACTTGTATGAGTGTGGAAAAAACACTTTTTGCACTTGTGATAGTGTTGAAAAACCACTTTTTGCACTTGTGTTAATGTTGAAAAACCACCTTTCGCACTTGTGTTGGTGCAGGAAACCACTTTTGCACTTGTGTTGGTGCAGGAAACCACTTTTGCACTTGTATTAGTGTGGAAAAAACACTTTTTTCACTTGTGATAGTGTTGAAAAACCACTTTTCGAACTTGTGTTAGTGTTGAAAAACCACTTTTCGCACTTGTGTTATTGTTGAAAAACCACTTTTCGCACTTGTGTTGGTGCAGGAAACCACTTTTGCACTTGTATTAGTGTGGAAAAACCACTTTTCGCACTTGTGTTAGTGTTGAAAAACCACTTTTCGCACTTGTGTTAGTGTTGAAAAACCACTTTTCGCACTTGTGTTGGTGCAGGAAACCACTTTTGCACTTGTATTAGTGTGGAAAAACCACTTTTCGCACTTGGGATAGTGTTGAAAAACCACTTTTCGCACTTGTGTTAGTGTTGAAAAACGACTTTTTGCACTTGTGTTAGTGTTGAAAAACCACTTTTCGCACTTGTGTTGGTGCAGGAAACCACTTTTGCACTTGTATTAGTGTGGAAAAACCACTTTTCGCACTTGTGTTAGTGTTGAAAAACCACTTTTCGCACTTGTGTTAGTGTTGAAAAACCACTTTTCGCACTTGTGTTTGAGCAGGAAACCACTTTTGCACTTGTATGAGTGTGGAAAAAACACTTTTTGCACTTGTGATAGTGTTGAAAAACCACTTTTTGCACTTGTGTTAGTGTTGAAAAACCACCTTTCGCACTTGTGTTGGTGCAGGAAACCACTTTTGCACTTGTGTTGGTGCAGGAAACCACTTTTGCACTTGTATTAGTGTGGAAAAAACACTTTTTTCACTTGTGATAGTGTTGAAAAACCACTTTTCGCACTTGTGTTAGTGTTGAAAAACCACTTTTCGCACTTGTGTTATTGTTGAAAAACCACTTTTCGCACTTGTGTTGGTGCAGGAAACCACTTTTGCACTTGTATTAGTGTGGAAAAACCACTTTTCGCACTTGTGTTAGTGTTGAAAAACCACTTTTCGCACTTGTGTTAGTGTTGAAAAACCACTTTTCGCACTTGTGTTGGTGCAGGAAACCACTTTTGCACTTGTATTAGTGTGGAGAAACCACTTTTCGCACTTGGGATAGTGTTGAAAAACCACTTTTCGCACTTGTGTTAGTGTTGAAAAACCACTTTTTGCACTTGTGTTAGTGTTGAAAAACCACTTTTCGCACTTGTGTTGGTGCAGGAAACCACTTTTGCACTTGTATTAGTGTGGAAAAACCACTTTTCGCACTTGTGTTAGTGTTGAAAAACCACTTTTTGCACTTGTGTTAGTGTTGAAAAACCACTTTTCGCACTTGTGTTGGTGCAGGAAACCACTTTTGCACTTGTATTAGTGTGGAAAAACCACTTTTCGCACTTGTGTTAGTGTTGAAAAACCACTTTTCGCATTTGTGTTGAAAAACCACTTTTCGCACTTGTGTTGGTGCAGGAAACCACTTTTGCACTTGTATTAGTGTGGAAAAAACACTTTGTGCACTTGTGATAGTGTTGAAAAACCACTTTTCGCACTTGTGTTAGTGTTGAAAAACCACTTTTCGCACTTGTGTTGGTGCAGGAAACCACTTTTGCACTTGTATTAGTGTGGAAAAACCACTTTTCGCACCTGTGTTAGTGTTGAAAAACCACTTTTCGCACTTGTGTTGGTGCAGAAAACCACTTTTGCACTTGTATTAGTGTGGAAAAAACACTTTTTGCACTTGTGATAGTGTTGAAAAACCACTTTTCGCACTTGTGTTAGTGTTGAAAAACCACTTTTCGCACTTGTGTTAGTGTTGAAAAACCACTTTTCGCACTTGTGTTGGTGCAGAAAACCACTTTTGCACTTGTATTCGTGTGGAAAAAACACTTTTTGCACTTGTGATAGTGTTGAAAAACCACTTTTCGCACTTGTGTTAGTGTTGAAAAACCACTTTTCGCACTTGTGTTAGTGTTGAAAAACCACTTTTCGCACTTGTTTTGGTGCAGGAAACCACTTTTGCACTTGTGTTGGTGCAGAAAACCACTTTTGCACTTGTATTAGTGTGGAAAAAACACTTTTTGCACTTGTGATAGTGTTGAAAAACCACTTTTCGCACTTGTGTTAGTGTTGAAAAACCACTTTCGCACTTGTGTTAGTGTTGAAAAACCACTTTTTGCACTTGTGTTGGTGCAGAAAACCACTTTTGCACTTGTATTAGTGTGGAAAAAACACTTTTCGCACTTGTGTTAGTGTTGAAAAACCACTTTTCGCACTTGTGTTAGTGTTGAAAAACCACTTTTCGCACTTGTGTTGGTGCAGGAAACCACTTTTGCACTTGTATTAGTGTGGAAAAAACACTTTTTGCACTTGTGATAGTGTTGAAAACCACTTTTCGCACTTGTGTTAGTGTTGAAAAAGCACTTTTCGCACTTGTGTTGGTGCAGGAAACCACTTTTGCACTTGTATTAGTGTGGAAAAAACACTTTTCGCACTTGTGTTAGTGTTGAAAAACCACTTTTCACACTTGTGTTAGTGTTGAAAAACCACTTTTTGCACTTGTGTTGGTGCAGGAAACCACTTTTGCCCTTGTATTAGTGTGGAAAAAACACTTTTTGCACTTGTGATAGTGTTGAAAAACCACTTTTCGCACTTGTGTTGGTGCAGGAAACCACTTTTGCACTTGTATTAGTGTGGAAAAAACACTTTTTGCGCTTGTGATAGTGTTGAAAAACCATTTCTCGCATTTGTGTTAGTGTTGAAAAACCACTTTTCGCACTTGTGTTGGTGCAGGAAACCACTTTTGCACTTGTATTAGTGTGGAAAACCACTTTTCGCACTTGTGTTAGTGTTGAAAAACCACTTTTCGCACTTGTGTTAGTGTTGAAAAACCACTTTTCGCACTTGTGTTGGTGCAGAAAACCACTTTTGCACTTGTATTAGTGTGGAAAAAACACTTTTTGCACTTGTGATTGTGTTGAAAAACCACTTTTCGCACTTGTGTTAGTGTTGAAAAACCACTTTTCGCACTTGTGTTAGTGTTGAAAAACCACTTTTCACACTTGTGTTGGTGCAGGAAACCACTGTTGCACTTGTATTAGTGTGGAAAAAACACTTTTTGCACTTGTGATAGTGTTGAAAAACCACTTTTCGCACTTGTGTTAGTGTTGAAAAACCACTTTTCGCACTTGTGTTAGTGTTGAAAAACCACTTTTCGCACTTGTGTTGGTGCAGGAAACCACTTTTGCACTTGTATTAGTGTGGAAAAAACACTTTTTGCACTTGTGATAGTGTTGAAAAACCACTTTTCGCACTTGTGTTAGTGTTGAAAAACCACTTTTCGCACTTGTGTTTGAGCAGGAAACCACTTTTGCACTTGTATGAGTGTGGAAAAAACACTTTTTGCACTTGTGATAGTGTTGAAAAACCACTTTTTGCACTTGTGTTAATGTTGAAAAACCACCTTTCGCACTTGTGTTGGTGCAGGAAACCACTTTTGCACTTGTGTTGGTGCAGGAAACCACTTTTGCACTTGTATTAGTGTGGAAAAAACACTTTTTTCACTTGTGATAGTGTTGAAAAACCACTTTTCGCACTTGTGTTAGTGTTGAAAAACCACTTTTCGCACTTGTGTTATTGTTGAAAAACCACTTTTCGCACTTGTGTTGGTGCAGGAAACCACTTTTGCACTTGTATTAGTGTGGAAAAACCACTTTTCGCACTTGTGTTAGTGTTGAAAAACCACTTTTCGCACTTGTGTTAGTGTTGAAAAACCACTTTTCGCACTTGTGTTGGTGCAGGAAACCACTTTTGCACTTGTATTAGTGTGGAAAAACCACTTTTCGCACTTGGGATAGTGTTGAAAAACCACTTTTCGCACTTGTGTTAGTGTTGAAAAACGACTTTTTGCACTTGTGTTAGTGTTGAAAAACCACTTTTCGCACTTGTGTTGGTGCAGGAAACCACTTTTGCACTTGTATTAGTGTGGAAAAACCACTTTTCGCACTTGTGTTAGTGTTGAAAAACCACTTTTCGCACTTGTGTTAGTGTTGAAAAACCACTTTTCGCACTTGTGTTGGTGCAGGAAACCACTTTTGCACTTGTATTAGTGTGGAAAAAACACTTTTTGCACTTGTGATAGTGTTGAAAAACCACTTTTCGCACTTGTGTTAGTGTTGAAAAACCACTTTTCGCACTTGTGTTGGTGCAGGAAACCACTTTTGCACTTGTATTAGTGTGGAAAAAACACTTTTTGCACTTGTGATAGTGTTGAAAAACCACTTTTCGCACTTGTGATAGTGTTGAAAAACCACTTTTCGCACTTGTGTTAGTGTTGAAAAAGCACTTTTCGCACTTGTGTTGGTGCAGGAAACCACTTTTGCACTTGTATTAGTGTGGAAAAAACACTTTTCGCACTTGTGTTAGTGTTGAAAAACCACTTTTCACACTTGTGTTAGTGTTGAAAAACCACTTTTTGCACTTGTGTTGGTGCAGGAAACCACTTTTGCCCTTGTATTAGTGTGGAAAAAACACTTTTTGCACTTGTGATAGTGTTGAAAAACCACTTTTCGCACTTGTGTTGGTGCAGGAAACCACTTTTGCACTTGTATTAGTGTGGAAAAAACACTTTTTGCACTTGTGATAGTGTTGAAAAACCACTTTTCGCACTTGTGTTAGTGTTGAAAAACCACTTTTCGCACTTGTGTTGGTGCAGGAAACCACTTTTGCACTTGTATTAGTGTGGAAAAAACACTTTTTGCGCTTGTGATAGTGTTGAAAAAACATTTTTCGCATTTGTGTTAGTGTTGAAAAACCACTTTTCGCACTTGTGTTGGTGCAGGAAACCACTTTTGCACTTGTATTAGTGTGGAAAAACCACTTTTCGCACTTGTGTTAGTGTTGAAAAACCACTTTTCGCACTTGTGTTAGTGTTGAAAAACCACTTTTCGCACTTGTGTTGGTGCAGAAAACCACTTTTGCACTTGTATTAGTGTGGAAAAAACACTTTTTGCACTTGTGATTGTGTTGAAAAACCACTTTTCGCACTTGTGTTAGTGTTGAAAAACCACTTTTCGCACTTGTGTTAGTGTTGAAAAACCACTTTTCGCACTTGTGTTGGTGCAGGAAACCACTGTTGCACTTGTATTAGTGTGGAAAAAACACTTTTTGCACTTGTGATAGTGTTGAAAAACCACTTTTCGCACTTGTGTTAGTGTTGAAAAACCACTTTTCGCACTTGTGTTAGTGTTGAAAAACCACTTTTCGCACTTGTGTTGGTGCAGGAAACCACTTTTGCACTTGTATTAGTGTGGAAAAAACACTTTTTGCACTTGTGATAGTGTTGAAAAAACACTTTTCGCACTTGTGTTGGTGCAGGAAACCACTTTTGCACTTGTATTAGTATGGAAAAAACACTTTTTGCACTTGTGATAGTGTTGAAAAACCACTTTTCGCACTTGTGTTAGTGTTGAAAAACCACTTTTCGCACTTGTGTTTGAGCAGGAAACCACTTTTGCACTTGTATGAGTGTGGAAAAAACACTTTTTGCACTTGTGATAGTGTTGAAAAACCACTTTTTGCACTTGTGTTAATGTTGAAAAACCACCTTTCGCACTTGTGTTGGTGCAGGAAACCACTTTTGCACTTGTGTTGGTGCAGGAAACCACTTTTGCACTTGTATTAGTGTGGAAAAAACACTTTTTTCACTTGTGATAGTGTTGAAAAACCACTTTTCGAACTTGTGTTAGTGTTGAAAAACCACTTTTCGCACTTGTGTTATTGTTGAAAAACCACTTTTCGCACTTGTGTTGGTGCAGGAAACCACTTTTGCACTTGTATTAGTGTGGAAAAACCACTTTTCGCACTTGTGTTAGTGTTGAAAAACCACTTTTCGCACTTGTGTTAGTGTTGAAAAACCACTTTTCGCACTTGTGTTGGTGCAGGAAACCACTTTTGCACTTGTATTAGTGTGGAAAAACCACTTTTCGCACTTGGGATAGTGTTGAAAAACCACTTTTCGCACTTGTGTTAGTGTTGAAAAACGACTTTTTGCACTTGTGTTAGTGTTGAAAAACCACTTTTCGCACTTGTGTTGGTGCAGGAAACCACTTTTGCACTTGTATTAGTGTGGAAAAACCACTTTTCGCACTTGTGTTAGTGTTGAAAAACCACTTTTCGCACTTGTGTTAGTGTTGAAAAACCACTTTTCGCACTTGTGTTTGAGCAGGAAACCACTTTTGCACTTGTATGAGTGTGGAAAAAACACTTTTTGCACTTGTGATAGTGTTGAAAAACCACTTTTTGCACTTGTGTTAGTGTTGAAAAACCACCTTTCGCACTTGTGTTGGTGCAGGAAACCACTTTTGCACTTGTGTTGGTGCAGGAAACCACTTTTGCACTTGTATTAGTGTGGAAAAAACACTTTTTTCACTTGTGATAGTGTTGAAAAACCACTTTTCGCACTTGTGTTAGTGTTGAAAAACCACTTTTCGCACTTGTGTTATTGTTGAAAAACCACTTTTCGCACTTGTGTTGGTGCAGGAAACCACTTTTGCACTTGTATTAGTGTGGAAAAACCACTTTTCGCACTTGTGTTAGTGTTGAAAAACCACTTTTCGCACTTGTGTTAGTGTTGAAAAACCACTTTTCGCACTTGTGTTGGTGCAGGAAACCACTTTTGCACTTGTATTAGTGTGGAGAAACCACTTTTCGCACTTGGGATAGTGTTGAAAAACCACTTTTCGCACTTGTGTTAGTGTTGAAAAACCACTTTTTGCACTTGTGTTAGTGTTGAAAAACCACTTTTCGCACTTGTGTTGGTGCAGGAAACCACTTTTGCACTTGTATTAGTGTGGAAAAACCACTTTTCGCACTTGTGTTAGTGTTGAAAAACCACTTTTTGCACTTGTGTTAGTGTTGAAAAACCACTTTTCGCACTTGTGTTGGTGCAGGAAACCACTTTTGCACTTGTATTAGTGTGGAAAAACCACTTTTCGCACTTGTGTTAGTGTTGAAAAACCACTTTTCGCATTTGTGTTGAAAAACCACTTTTCGCACTTGTGTTGGTGCAGGAAACCACTTTTGCACTTGTATTAGTGTGGAAAAAACACTTTGTGCACTTGTGATAGTGTTGAAAAACCACTTTTCGCACTTGTGTTAGTGTTGAAAAACCACTTTTCGCACTTGTGTTGGTGCAGGAAACCACTTTTGCACTTGTATTAGTGTGGAAAAACCACTTTTCGCACCTGTGTTAGTGTTGAAAAACCACTTTTCGCACTTGTGTTGGTGCAGAAAACCACTTTTGCACTTGTATTAGTGTGGAAAAAACACTTTTTGCACTTGTGATAGTGTTGAAAAACCACTTTTCGCACTTGTGTTAGTGTTGAAAAACCACTTTTCGCACTTGTGTTAGTGTTGAAAAACCACTTTTCGCACTTGTGTTGGTGCAGAAAACCACTTTTGCACTTGTATTCGTGTGGAAAAAACACTTTTTGCACTTGTGATAGTGTTGAAAAACCACTTTTCGCACTTGTGTTAGTGTTGAAAAACCACTTTTCGCACTTGTGTTAGTGTTGAAAAACCACTTTTCGCACTTGTTTTGGTGCAGGAAACCACTTTTGCACTTGTGTTGGTGCAGAAAACCACTTTTGCACTTGTATTAGTGTGGAAAAAACACTTTTTGCACTTGTGATAGTGTTGAAAAACCACTTTTCGCACTTGTGTTAGTGTTGAAAAACCACTTTCGCACTTGTGTTAGTGTTGAAAAACCACTTTTTGCACTTGTGTTGGTGCAGAAAACCACTTTTGCACTTGTATTAGTGTGGAAAAAACACTTTTCGCACTTGTGTTAGTGTTGAAAAACCACTTTTCGCACTTGTGTTAGTGTTGAAAAACCACTTTTCGCACTTGTGTTGGTGCAGGAAACCACTTTTGCACTTGTATTAGTGTGGAAAAAACACTTTTTGCACTTGTGATAGTGTTGAAAACCACTTTTCGCACTTGTGTTAGTGTTGAAAAAGCACTTTTCGCACTTGTGTTGGTGCAGGAAACCACTTTTGCACTTGTATTAGTGTGGAAAAAACACTTTTCGCACTTGTGTTAGTGTTGAAAAACCACTTTTCACACTTGTGTTAGTGTTGAAAAACCACTTTTTGCACTTGTGTTGGTGCAGGAAACCACTTTTGCCCTTGTATTAGTGTGGAAAAAACACTTTTTGCACTTGTGATAGTGTTGAAAAACCACTTTTCGCACTTGTGTTGGTGCAGGAAACCACTTTTGCACTTGTATTAGTGTGGAAAAAACACTTTTTGCGCTTGTGATAGTGTTGAAAAACCATTTCTCGCATTTGTGTTAGTGTTGAAAAACCACTTTTCGCACTTGTGTTGGTGCAGGAAACCACTTTTGCACTTGTATTAGTGTGGAAAACCACTTTTCGCACTTGTGTTAGTGTTGAAAAACCACTTTTCGCACTTGTGTTAGTGTTGAAAAACCACTTTTCGCACTTGTGTTGGTGCAGAAAACCACTTTTGCACTTGTATTAGTGTGGAAAAAACACTTTTTGCACTTGTGATTGTGTTGAAAAACCACTTTTCGCACTTGTGTTAGTGTTGAAAAACCACTTTTCGCACTTGTGTTAGTGTTGAAAAACCACTTTTCACACTTGTGTTGGTGCAGGAAACCACTGTTGCACTTGTATTAGTGTGGAAAAAACACTTTTTGCACTTGTGATAGTGTTGAAAAACCACTTTTCGCACTTGTGTTAGTGTTGAAAAACCACTTTTCGCACTTGTGTTAGTGTTGAAAAACCACTTTTCGCACTTGTGTTGGTGCAGGAAACCACTTTTGCACTTGTATTAGTGTGGAAAAAACACTTTTTGCACTTGTGATAGTGTTGAAAAACCACTTTTCGCACTTGTGTTAGTGTTGAAAAACCACTTTTCGCACTTGTGTTTGAGCAGGAAACCACTTTTGCACTTGTATGAGTGTGGAAAAAACACTTTTTGCACTTGTGATAGTGTTGAAAAACCACTTTTTGCACTTGTGTTAATGTTGAAAAACCACCTTTCGCACTTGTGTTGGTGCAGGAAACCACTTTTGCACTTGTGTTGGTGCAGGAAACCACTTTTGCACTTGTATTAGTGTGGAAAAAACACTTTTTTCACTTGTGATAGTGTTGAAAAACCACTTTTCGCACTTGTGTTAGTGTTGAAAAACCACTTTTCGCACTTGTGTTATTGTTGAAAAACCACTTTTCGCACTTGTGTTGGTGCAGGAAACCACTTTTGCACTTGTATTAGTGTGGAAAAACCACTTTTCGCACTTGTGTTAGTGTTGAAAAACCACTTTTCGCACTTGTGTTAGTGTTGAAAAACCACTTTTCGCACTTGTGTTGGTGCAGGAAACCACTTTTGCACTTGTATTAGTGTGGAAAAACCACTTTTCGCACTTGGGATAGTGTTGAAAAACCACTTTTCGCACTTGTGTTAGTGTTGAAAAACGACTTTTTGCACTTGTGTTAGTGTTGAAAAACCACTTTTCGCACTTGTGTTGGTGCAGGAAACCACTTTTGCACTTGTATTAGTGTGGAAAAACCACTTTTCGCACTTGTGTTAGTGTTGAAAAACCACTTTTCGCACTTGTGTTAGTGTTGAAAAACCACTTTTCGCACTTGTGTTGGTGCAGGAAACCACTTTTGCACTTGTATTAGTGTGGAAAAAACACTTTTTGCACTTGTGATAGTGTTGAAAAACCACTTTTCGCACTTGTGTTAGTGTTGAAAAACCACTTTTCGCACTTGTGTTGGTGCAGGAAACCACTTTTGCACTTGTATTAGTGTGGAAAAACCACTTTTCGCACTTGGGATAGTGTTGAACAACCACTTTTCGCACTTGTGTTAGTGTTGAAAAACAACTTTTTGCACTTGTCTTAGTGTTGAAAAACCACTTTTCGCACTTGTGTTGGTGCAGGAAACTACTTTTGCACTTGTATTAGTGTGGAAAAACCACTTTTCGCACTTGTGTTAGTGTTGAAAAACCACTTTTTGCACTTGTGTTAGTGTTGAAAAACCACTTTTCGCACTTGTGTTGGTGCAGGAAACCACTTTTGCACTTGTATTAGTGTGGAAAAACCACTTTTCGCACTTGTGTTAGTGTTGAAAAACCACTTTTCGCACTTGTGTTAGTGTTGAAAAACCACTTTTCGCACTTGTGTTGGTGCAGGAAACCACTTTTGCACTTGTATTAGTGTGGAAAAAACACTTTTTGCACTTGTGATAGTGTTGAAAAACCACTTTTCGCACTTGTGTTAGTGTTGAAAAACCACTTTTCGCACTTGTGTTGGTGCAGGACACCACTTTTGCACTTGTATTAGTGTGGAAAAACCACTTTTCGCACTTGTGTTAGTGTTGAAAAACCACTTTTCGCACTTGTGTTAGTGTTGAAAAACCACTTTTCGCACTTGTGTTGGTGCAGGAAACCACTTTTGCACTTGTATTAGTGTGGAAAAAACACTTTTTGCACTTGTGATAGTGTTGAAAAACCACTTTTCGCACTTGTGTTAGTGTTGAAAAACCACTTTCGCACTTGTGTTAGTGTTGAAAAACCACTTTTTGCACTTGTGTTGGTGCAGAAAACCACTTTTGCACTTGTATTAGTGTGGAAAAAACACTTTTCGCACTTGTGTTAGTGTTGAAAAACCACTTTTCGCACTTGTGTTAGTGTTGAAAAACCACTTTTCGCACTTGTGTTGGTGCAGGAAACCACTTTTGCACTTGTATTAGTGTGGAAAAAACACTTTTTGCACTTGTGATAGTGTTGAAAAACCACTTTTCGCACTTGTGTTAGTGTTGAAAAAGCACTTTTCGCACTTGTGTTGGTGCAGGAAACCACTTTTGCACTTGTATTAGTGTGGAAAAAACACTTTTCGCACTTGTGTTAGTGTTGAAAAACCACTTTTCACACTTGTGTTAGTGTTGAAAAACCACTTTTTGCACTTGTGTTGGTGCAGGAAACCACTTTTGCCCTTGTATTAGTGTGGAAAAAACACTTTTTGCACTTGTGATAGTGTTGAAAAACCACTTTTCGCACTTGTGTTGGTGCAGGAAACCACTTTTGCACTTGTATTAGTGTGGAAAAAACACTTTTTGCACTTGTGATAGTGTTGAAAAACCACTTTTCGCACTTGTGTTAGTGTTGAAAAACCACTTTTCGCACTTGTGTTGGTGCAGGAAACCACTTTTGCACTTGTATTAGTGTGGAAAAAACACTTTTTGCGCTTGTGATAGTGTTGAAAAAACATTTTTCGCATTTGTGTTAGTGTTGAAAAACCACTTTTCGCACTTGTGTTGGTGCAGGAAACCACTTTTGCACTTGTATTAGTGTGGAAAAACCACTTTTCGCACTTGTGTTAGTGTTGAAAAACCACTTTTCGCACTTGTGTTAGTGTTGAAAAACCACTTTTCGCACTTGTGTTGGTGCAGAAAACCACTTTTGCACTTGTATTAGTGTGGAAAAAACACTTTTTGCACTTGTGATTGTGTTGAAAAACCACTTTTCGCACTTGTGTTAGTGTTGAAAAACCACTTTTCGCACTTGTGTTAGTGTTGAAAAACCACTTTTCGCACTTGTGTTGGTGCAGGAAACCACTGTTGCACTTGTATTAGTGTGGAAAAAACACTTTTTGCACTTGTGATAGTGTTGAAAAACCACTTTTCGCACTTGTGTTAGTGTTGAAAAACCACTTTTCGCACTTGTGTTAGTGTTGAAAAACCACTTTTCGCACTTGTGTTGGTGCAGGAAACCACTTTTGCACTTGTATTAGTGTGGAAAAAACACTTTTTGCACTTGTGATAGTGTTGAAAAAACACTTTTCGCACTTGTGTTGGTGCAGGAAACCACTTTTGCACTTGTATTAGTATGGAAAAAACACTTTTTGCACTTGTGATAGTGTTGAAAAACCACTTTTCGCACTTGTGTTAGTGTTGAAAAACCACTTTTCGCACTTGTGTTTGAGCAGGAAACCACTTTTGCACTTGTATGAGTGTGGAAAAAACACTTTTTGCACTTGTGATAGTGTTGAAAAACCACTTTTTGCACTTGTGTTAATGTTGAAAAACCACCTTTCGCACTTGTGTTGGTGCAGGAAACCACTTTTGCACTTGTGTTGGTGCAGGAAACCACTTTTGCACTTGTATTAGTGTGGAAAAAACACTTTTTTCACTTGTGATAGTGTTGAAAAACCACTTTTCGAACTTGTGTTAGTGTTGAAAAACCACTTTTCGCACTTGTGTTATTGTTGAAAAACCACTTTTCGCACTTGTGTTGGTGCAGGAAACCACTTTTGCACTTGTATTAGTGTGGAAAAACCACTTTTCGCACTTGTGTTAGTGTTGAAAAACCACTTTTCGCACTTGTGTTAGTGTTGAAAAACCACTTTTCGCACTTGTGTTGGTGCAGGAAACCACTTTTGCACTTGTATTAGTGTGGAAAAACCACTTTTCGCACTTGGGATAGTGTTGAAAAACCACTTTTCGCACTTGTGTTAGTGTTGAAAAACGACTTTTTGCACTTGTGTTAGTGTTGAAAAACCACTTTTCGCACTTGTGTTGGTGCAGGAAACCACTTTTGCACTTGTATTAGTGTGGAAAAACCACTTTTCGCACTTGTGTTAGTGTTGAAAAACCACTTTTCGCACTTGTGTTAGTGTTGAAAAACCACTTTTCGCACTTGTGTTTGAGCAGGAAACCACTTTTGCACTTGTATGAGTGTGGAAAAAACACTTTTTGCACTTGTGATAGTGTTGAAAAACCACTTTTTGCACTTGTGTTAGTGTTGAAAAACCACCTTTCGCACTTGTGTTGGTGCAGGAAACCACTTTTGCACTTGTATTAGTGTGGAAAAAACACTTTTTGCACTTGTGATAGTGTTGAAAAACCACTTTTCGCACTTGTGTTAGTGTTGAAAAACCACTTTTTGCACTTGTGTTGGTGCAGGAAACCACTTTTGCCCTTGTATTAGTGTGGAAAAAACACTTTTTGCACTTGTGATAGTGTTGAAAAACCACTTTTCGCACTTGTGTTGGTGCAGGAAACCACTTTTGCACTTGTATTAGTGTGGAAAAAACACTTTTTGCACTTGTGATAGTGTTGAAAAACCACTTTTCGCACTTGTGTTAGTGTTGAAAAACCACTTTTCGCACTTGTGTTGGTGCAGGAAACCACTTTTGCACTTGTATTAGTGTGGAAAAAACACTTTTTGCGCTTGTGATAGTGTTGAAAAAACATTTTTCGCATTTGTGTTAGTGTTGAAAAACCACTTTTCGCACTTGTGTTGGTGCAGGAAACCACTTTTGCACTTGTATTAGTGTGGAAAAACCACTTTTCGCACTTGTGTTAGTGTTGAAAAACCACTTTTCGCACTTGTGTTAGTGTTGAAAAACCACTTTTCGCACTTGTGTTGGTGCAGAAAACCACTTTTGCACTTGTATTAGTGTGGAAAAAACACTTTTTGCACTTGTGATTGTGTTGAAAAACCACTTTTCGCACTTGTGTTAGTGTTGAAAAACCACTTTTCGCACTTGTGTTAGTGTTGAAAAACCACTTTTCGCACTTGTGTTGGTGCAGGAAACCACTGTTGCACTTGTATTAGTGTGGAAAAAACACTTTTTGCACTTGTGATAGTGTTGAAAAACCACTTTTCGCACTTGTGTTAGTGTTGAAAAACCACTTTTCGCACTTGTGTTAGTGTTGAAAAACCACTTTTCGCACTTGTGTTGGTGCAGGAAACCACTTTTGCACTTGTATTAGTGTGGAAAAAACACTTTTTGCACTTGTGATAGTGTTGAAAAAACACTTTTCGCACTTGTGTTGGTGCAGGAAACCACTTTTGCACTTGTATTAGTATGGAAAAAACACTTTTTGCACTTGTGATAGTGTTGAAAAACCACTTTTCGCACTTGTGTTAGTGTTGAAAAACCACTTTTCGCACTTGTGTTTGAGCAGGAAACCACTTTTGCACTTGTATGAGTGTGGAAAAAACACTTTTTGCACTTGTGATAGTGTTGAAAAACCACTTTTTGCACTTGTGTTAATGTTGAAAAACCACCTTTCGCACTTGTGTTGGTGCAGGAAACCACTTTTGCACTTGTGTTGGTGCAGGAAACCACTTTTGCACTTGTATTAGTGTGGAACAAACACTTTTTTCACTTGTGATAGTGTTGAAAAACCACTTTTCGAACTTGTGTTAGTGTTGAAAAACCACTTTTCGCACTTGTGTTATTGTTGAAAAACCACTTTTCGCACTTGTGTTGGTGCAGGAAACCACTTTTGCACTTGTATTAGTGTGGAAAAACCACTTTTCGCACTTGTGTTAGTGTTGAAAAACCACTTTTCGCACTTGTGTTAGTGTTGAAAAACCACTTTTCGCACTTGTGTTGGTGCAGGAAACCACTTTTGCACTTGTATTAGTGTGGAAAAACCACTTTTCGCACTTGGGATAGTGTTGAAAAACCACTTTTCGCACTTGTGTTAGTGTTGAAAAACGACTTTTTGCACTTGTGTTAGTGTTGAAAAACCACTTTTCGCACTTGTGTTGGTGCAGGAAACCACTTTTGCACTTGTATTAGTGTGGAAAAACCACTTTTCGCACTTGTGTTAGTGTTGAAAAACCACTTTTCGCACTTGTGTTAGTGTTGAAAAACCACTTTTCGCACTTGTGTTTGAGCAGGAAACCACTTTTGCACTTGTATGAGTGTGGAAAAAACACTTTTTGCACTTGTGATAGTGTTGAAAAACCACTTTTTGCACTTGTGTTAGTGTTGAAAAACCACCTTTCGCACTTGTGTTGGTGCAGGAAACCACTTTTGCACTTGTGTTGGTGCAGGAAACCACTTTTGCACTTGTATTAGTGTGGAAAAAACACTTTTTTCACTTGTGATAGTGTTGAAAAACCACTTTTCGCACTTGTGTTAGTGTTGAAAAACCACTTTTCGCACTTGTGTTATTGTTGAAAAACCACTTTTCGCACTTGTGTTGGTGCAGGAAACCACTTTTGCACTTGTATTAGTGTGGAAAAACCACTTTTCGCACTTGTGTTAGTGTTGAAAAACCACTTTTCGCACTTGTGTTAGTGTTGAAAAACCACTTTTCGCACTTGTGTTGGTGCAGGAAACCACTTTTGCACTTGTATTAGTGTGGAAAAACCACTTTTCGCACTTGGGATAGTGTTGAAAAACCACTTTTCGCACTTGTGTTAGTGTTGAAAAACCACTTTTTGCACTTGTGTTAGTGTTGAAAAACCACTTTTCGCACTTGTGTTGGTGCAGGAAACCACTTTTGCACTTGTATTAGTGTGGAAAAACCACTTTTCGCACTTGTGTTAGTGTTGAAAAACCACTTTTTGCACTTGTGTTAGTGTTGAAAAACCACTTTTCGCACTTGTGTTGGTGCAGGAAACCACTTTTGCACTTGTATTAGTGTGGAAAAACCACTTTTCGCACTTGTGTTAGTGTTGAAAAACCACTTTTCGCATTTGTGTTAGTGTTGAAAAACCACTTTTCGCACTTGTGTTGGTGCAGGAAACCACTTTTGCACTTGTATTAGTGTGGAAAAAACACTTTGTGCACTTGTGATAGTGTTGAAAAACCACCTTTCGCACTTGTGTTAGTGTTGAAAAACCACTTTTCGCACTTGTGTTGGTGCAGGAAACCACTTTTGCACTTGTATTAGTGTGGAAAAACCACTTTTCGCACCTGTGTTAGTGTTGAAAAACCACTTTTCGCACTTGTGTTGGTGCAGAAAACCACTTTTGCACTTGTATTAGTGTGGAAAAAACACTTTTTGCACTTGTGATAGTGTTGAAAAACCACTTTTCGCACTTGTGTTAGTGTTGAAAAACCACTTTTCGCACTTGTGTTAGTGTTGAAAAACCACTTTTCGCACTTGTGTTGGTGCAGAAAACCACTTTTGCACTTGTATTCGTGTGGAAAAAACACTTTTTGCACTTGTGATAGTGTTGAAAAACCACTTTTCGCACTTGTGTTAGTGTTGAAAAACCACTTTTCGCACTTGTGTTAGTGTTGAAAAACCACTTTTCGCACTTGTTTTGGTGCAGGAAACCACTTTTGCACTTGTGTTAGTGTTGAAAAACCACTTTTCGCACTTGTGTTGGTGCAGGAAACCACTTTTGCACTTGTGTTGGTGCAGGAAACCACTTTTGCACTTGTATTAGTGTGGAAAAAACACTTTTTTCACTTGTGATAGTGTTGAAAAACCACTTTTCGCACTTGTGTTAGTGTTGAAAAACCACTTTTCGCACTTGTGTTATTGTTGAAAAACCACTTTTCGCATTGTGTTGGTGCAGGAAACCACTTTTGCACTTGTATTAGTGTGGAAAAACCACTTTTCGCACTTGTGTTAGTGTTGAAAAACCACTTTTCGCACTTGTGTTAGTGTTGAAAAACCACTTTTCGCACTTGTGTTGGTGCAGGAAACCACTTTTGCACTTGTATTAGTGTGGAAAAACCACTTTTCGCACTTGGGATAGTGTTGAAAAACCACTTTTCGCACTTGTGTTAGTGTTGAAAAACCACTTTTTGCACTTGTGTTAGTGTTGAAAAACCACTTTTCGCACTTGTGTTGGTGCAGGAAACCACTTTTGCACTTGTATTAGTGTGGAAAAACCACTTTTCGCACTTGTGTTAGTGTTGAAAAACCACTTTTTGCACTTGTGTTAGTGTTGAAAAACCACTTTTCGCACTTGTGTTGGTGCAGGAAACCACTTTTGCACTTGTATTAGTGTGGAAAAACCACTTTTCGCACTTGTGTTAGTGTTGAAAAACCACTTTTCGCACTTGTGTTAGTGTTGAAAAACCACTTTTCGCACTTGTGTTGGTGCAGGAAACCACTTTTGCACTTGTATTAGTGTGGAAAAAACACTTTTCGCACTTGTGTTAGTGTTGAAAAACCACTTTTCGCACTTGTGTTAGTGTTGAAAAACCACTTTTCGCACTTGTGTTGGTGCAGGAAACCACTTTTGCACTTGTATTAGTGTGGAAAAACCACTTTTCGCACCTGTGTTAGTGTTGAAAAACCACTTTTCGCACTTGTGTTGGTGCAGGAAACCACTTTTGCACTTGTATTAGTGTGGAAAAAACACTTTTTGCACTTGTGATACTGTTGAAAAACCACTTTTCGCACTTGTGTTAGTGTTGAAAAACCACTTTTCGCACTTGTGTTAGTGTTGAAAAACCACTTTTCGCACTTGTTTTGGTGCAGGAAACCACTTTTGCACTTGTATTAGTGTGGAAAAAACAATTTTTGCACTTGTGATAGTGTTGAAAAACCACTTTTCACACTTGTGTTAGTGTTGAAAAAGCACTTTTCGCACTTGTGTTGGTGCAGGAAACCACTTTTGCACTTGTATTAGTGTGGAAAAAACACTTTTCGCACTTGTGTTAGTGTTGAAAAACCACTTTTCGCACTTGTGTTAGTGTTGAAAAACCACTTTTTGCACTTGTGTTGGTGCAGGAAACACTTTTGCCCTCGTATTAGTGTGGAAAAAACACTTTTTGCACTTGTGATAGTGTTGAAAAACCACTTTTCGCACTTGTGTTGGTGCAGGAAACCACTTTTGCACTTGTATTAGTGTGGAAAAAACACTTTTTGCACTTGTGATAGTGTTGAAAAACCACTTTTCGCACTTGTGTTAGTGTTGAAAAACCACTTTTCGCACTTGTGTTGGTGCAGGAAACCACTTTTGCGCTTGTATTAGTGTGGAAAAAACACTTTTTGCGCTTGTGATAGTGTTGAAAAACCATTTTTCGCACTTGTGTTAGTGTTGAAAAACCACTTTTCGCACTTGTGTTGGTGCAGGAAACCACTTTTGCACTTGTATTAGTGTTGAAAAACCACTTTTCGCACTTGTGTTAGTGTTGAAAAACCACTTTTCGCACTTGTGTTAGTGTTGAAAAACCACTTTTCGCACTTGTGTTGGTGCAGGAAACCACTTTTGCACTTGTATTAGTGTTGAAAAACCACTTTTCGCACTTGTGTTAGTGTTGAAAAACCACTTTTCGCACTTGTGTTAGTGTTGAAAAACCACTTTTCGCACTTGTGTTAGTGTTGAAAAACCACATTTCGCACTTGTGTTGGTGCAGGAAACCACTTTTGCACTTGTATTAGTGTGGAAAAAACACTTTTTGTACTTGTGATAGTGTTGAAAAACGACTTTTCGCACTTGTGTTAGTGTTGAAAAACCACTTTTCGCACTTGTGTTAGTGTGGAAAAAACACTTTTTGCACTTGTGATAGTGTTGAAAAACCACTTTTCGCACTTGTGTTAGTGTTGAAAAACCACTTTTCGCACTTGTGTTGATGCAGGAAACCACTTTTGCACTTGTATTAGTGTGGAAAAAACACTTTTTGCACTTGTGATAGTGTTGAAAAACCACTTTTCGCACTTGTGTTAGTGTTGAAAAACCACTTTTCGCACTTGTGTTGGTGCAGGAAACCACTTATGCACTTGTATTAGTGTGGAATAAACACTTTTTGCACTTGTGATAGTGTTGAAAAACCACTTTTCACACTTGTGTTAGTGTTGAAAAACCACTTTTCGCACTTGTGTTAGTGTTGAAAAACCACTTTTCGCACTTGTGTTAGTGTTGAAAACCACTTTTCGCACTTGTGTTGGTGCAGGAAACCACTTTTGCACTTGTATTAGTGTGGAAAAAACACTTTTTGCACTTGTGATAGTGTTGAAAAACCACTTTTCGCACTTGTGTTAGTGTGGAAAAAACACTTTTTGCACTTGTGATAGTGTTGAAAAACCACTTTTCGCACTTGTGTTAGTGTTGAAAAACCACTTTTCGCACTTGTGTTGGTGCAGGAAACCACTTTTGCACTTGTATTAGTGTGGAAAAACCACTTTTCGCACTTGGGTTAGTGTTGAAAAACCACTTTTCGCACTTGTGTTAGTGTTGAAAAACCACTTTTTGCACTTGTGTTAGTGTTGAAAAACCACTTTTCACACTTGTGTTGGTGCAGGAAACCACTTTTGCACTTGTATTAGTGTGGAAAAACCACTTTTCGCACTTGTGTTAGTGTTGAAAAACCACTTTTCGCACTTGTGTTAGTGTTGAAAAACCACTTTTCGCACTTGTGTTGGTGCAGGAAACCACTTTTGCACTTGTATTAGTGTGGAAAAACCACTTTTCGCACTTGGGTTAGTGTTGAAAAACCACTTTTCGCACTTGTGTTAGTGTTGAAAAACCACTTTTTGCACTTGTGTTAGTGTTGAAAAACCACTTTTCGCACTTGTGTTGGTGCAGGAAACCACTTTTGCACTTGTATTAGTGTGGAAAAACCACTTTTCGCACTTGTGTTAGCGTTGAAAAACCACTTTTCGCACTTGTGTTAGTGTTGAAAAACCACTTTTCGCACTTGTGTTGGTGCAGGAAACCACTTTTGCACTTGTATTAGTGTGGAAAAAACACTTTTTGCACTTGTGATAGTGTTGAAAAACCACTTTTCGCACTTGTGTTCGTGTTGAAAAACCACTTTTCGCACTTGTGTTGGTGCAGGAAACCACTTTTGCATTTGTATTAGTGTGGAAAAACCACTTTTCGCACTTGTGTTAGTGTTGAAAAACCACTTTTCGCACTTGTGTTAGTGTTTAAAAACCACTTTTCGCACTTGTGTTGGTGCAGGAAACCACTTTTGCACTTGTATTAGTGTGGAAAAAACACTTTTTGCACTTGTGATAGTGTTGAAAAACCACTTTTCGCACCTGTGTTAGTGTTGAAAAACCACTTTTCGCACTTGTGTTAGTGTTGAAAAACCACTTTTCGCACTTGTGTTGGTGCAGAAAACCACTTTTGCACTTGTATTAGTGTGGAAAAAACACTTTTTGCACTTGTGATAGTGTTGAAAAACCACTTTTCGCACTTGTGTTAGTGTTGAAAAACCACTTTTCCCACTTGTGTTGGTGCAGGAAACCACTTTTGCACTTGTATTAGTGTGGAAAAAACACTTTTTGCACTTGTGATAGTGTTGAAAAACCACTTTTCGCACTTGTGTTAGTGTTGAAAAAGCACTTTTCGCACTTGTGTTGGTGCAGGAAACCACTTTTGCACATGTATTAGTGTGGAAAAAACACTTTTCGCACTTGTGTTAGTGTTGAAAAACGACTTTTCGCACTTGTGTTAGTGTTGAAAAACCACTTTTCGCACTTGTGTTGGTGCAGGAAACCACTTTTGCACTTGTATTAGTGTGGAAAAAACACTTTTTGCACTTGTGATAGTGTTGAAAAACCACTTTTCGCACTTGTGTTGGTGCAGGAAACCACTTTTGCACTTGTATTAGTGTGGAAAAAACACTTTTTGCACTTGTGATAGTGTTGAAAAACCACTTTTCGCACTTGTGTTAGTGTTGAAAAACCACTTTTCGCACTTGTGTTGGTGCAGGAAACCACTTTTGCACTTGTATTAGTGTGGAAAAAACACTTTTTGCACTTGTGATAGTGTTGAAAAACCACTTTTTGCACTTGTGTTAATGTTGAAAAACCACTTTTCGCACTTGTGTTAGTGTTGAAAAACCACTTTTCACACTTGTGTTGGTGCAGGAAACCACTTTTGCATTTGTATTAGTGTGGAAAAAACACTTTTTGCACTTGTGATAGTGTTGAAAACCACTTTTCGCACTTGTGTTAGTGTTGAAAAACCACTTTTCGCACTTGTGTTAGTGTTGAAAAACCACTTTTCGCACTTGTGTTGGTGCAGGAAACCACTTTTGCACTTGTATTAGTGTGGAAAAACCACTTTTCGCACTTGGGTTAGTGTTGAAAAACCACTTTTCGCACTTGTGTTAGTGTTGAAAAACCACTTTTTGCACTTGTGTTAGTGTTGAAAAACCACTTTTCGCACTTGTGTTGGTGCAGGAAACCACTTTTGCACTTGTATTAGTGTGGAAAAACCACTTTTCGCACTTGTGTTAGTGTTGAAAAACCACTTTTCGCACTTGTGTTAGTGTTGAAAAACCA
>NW_027619406.1:0-43348 GCF_964187855.1 Myxine glutinosa
CGAAAAGTGGTTTTTCAACACTATCACAAGTGCAAAAAGTGTTTTTTCCACATTAATAAAAGTGCAAAAGTGGTTTCCTGCACCAACACAAGTGCGAAAAGTGGTTTTTCAACACTAACACAAGTGCGAAAAGTGGTTTTTCAACACTAACACAAGTGCGAAAAGTGTTTTTTCCACACTAATACAAGTGCAAAAGTGGTTTCCTGCGCCAACACAAGTGCGAAAAGTGGTTTTTCAACACTAGCACAAGTGCGAAAAGTGGTTTTTCAACACTAACACAAGTGCGAAAACTGGTTTTTCAACACTATCACAAGTGCAAAAAGTGTTTTTTCCACACTAATACAAGTGCAAAAGTGGTTTCCTGCACCAACACGAGTGCGAAAAGTGGTTTTTCAACACTAACACAAGTGCGAAAAGTGGTTTTTCAACACAAATACAAGTGCGAAAAGTGGTTTTTCCACACTAATACAAGTGCAAAAGTGGTTTCTTGCACCAACACAAGTGCGAAAAGTGGTTTTTCAACACTAACACAAGTGCGAAAAGTGGTTTTTCAACACTAACACAAGTGCGAAAAGTGGTTTTTCCACACTAATACAAGTGCAAAAGTTGTTTCCTGCACCAACACAAGTGCGAAAAGTGGTTTTTCAACACTAACACAAGTGCGAAAAGTGGTTTTTCAACACTATCACAAGTGCAAAAAGTGTTTTTTCAACACTAATACAAGTGCAAAAGTGGTTTCCTGCACCAACACAAGTGCGAAAAGTGGTTTTTCAACACTAACACAAGTGCGAAAAGTGGTTTTTCAACACTATCACAAGTGCAAAAAGTGTTTTTTTCACACTAATACAAGTGCAAAAGTGGTTTCCTGCACCAACACAAGTGCGAAAAGTGGTTTTTCAACACTAACACAAGTGCGAAAAGTGGTTTTTCAACACTAACACAAGTGCGAAAAGTGATTTTTCCACACTAATACAAGTGCAAATGTGGTTTCCTGCACCAACACAAGTGCGAAAAGTGGATTTTCAACACTAACACAAGTGCGAAAAGTGGTTTTTCAACACTAACACAAGTGCGAAAAGTGGTTTTTCAACACTAACACAAGTGCCAAAAGTGGGTTTTCCACACTAATACAAGTGCAAAAGTGGTTTCCTGCACCAACACAAGTGCGAAAAGTGGTTTTTCAACATTAACACAAGTGCAAAAAGTGGTTTTTCAACACTATCACAAGTGCCAAAAGTGGGTTTTCAACACTATCACAAGTGCACAAAGTGCTTTATCCACACTAATACAAGTGCAAAAGTGGTTTCCTGCACCAACACAAGTGCGAAAAGTGGTTTTTCAACACTAACACAAGTGCGAAAAGTGGTTTTCCACACTAATACAAGTGCAAAAGTGGTTTCCTGCACCAACACAAGTGCGAAAAGTGTTTTTTCCACACTAATACAAGTGCAAAAGTGGTTTCCTGCACCAACACAAGTGCGAAAAGTGGTTTTTCAGCACTATCACAAGTGCAAAAAGTGTTTTTTCCACACTAATACAAGTGCAAAAGTGGTTTCCTGCACCAACACAAGTGCGAAAAGTGGTTTTTCAACACTAACACAAGTGCGAAAAGTGGTTTTTCAACACTAACACAAGTGCGAAAAGTGTTTTTTCCACACTAATACAAGTGCAAAAGTGGTTTCCTGCACCAACACAAGTGCCAAAAGTGGTTTTTCAACACTAACACAAGTGCAAAAAGTGGTTTTTCAACACTAACACAAGTGCGAAAAGTGGTTTTTCAACACTAACACAAGTGCGAAAAGTGGTTTTTCCACACTAATACAAGTGCAAAAGTGGTTTCCTGCACAAAGACAAGTGCAAAAAGTAGTTTTTCAACACTAACACAAGTGCGAAAAGTGGTTTTTCAACACTATCACAAGGGCAAAAAGTGTTTTTTCCACACTGATAGAAGTGCAAAAGTGGTTTCCTGCACCAACACAAGTGCGAAAAGTGGTTTTTCAACACTAACACAAGTGCGAAAAGTGGTTTTTCAACACTAACACAAGTGCGAAAAGTGGTTTTTCAACACTAACACAAGTGCGAAAAGTGGTTTTTCAACACTATCACAAGTGCGAAAAGTGGTTTTTCAACACTATCACAAGTTCAAAAAGTGTTTTTTCCACACTAATACAAGTGCAAAAGTGGTTTCCTGCACTAACACAAGTGCGAAAAGTGGTTTTTCAACACTAACACAAGTGCAAAAAGTGGTTTTTCAACACTATCACAAGTGCAAAAAGTGTTTTTTCCACACTAATACAAGTGCAAAAGTGGTTTCCTGCACCAACACGAGTGCGAAAAGTGGTTTTTCAACACTAACACAAGTGCGAAAAGTGGTTTTTCAACACGAACACAAGTGCGAAAAGTGGTTTTTCCACACTAATACAAGTGCAAAAGTGGTTTCCTGCACCAACACAAGTGCGAAAAGTGGTTTTTCAACACTAACACAAGTGCGAAAAGTGGTTTTTCAACACTATCACAAGTGCAAAAAGTGTTTTTTCAACACTAATACAAGTGCAAAAGTGGTTTCCTGCACCAACACAAGTGCGAAAAGTGGTTTTTCAACACTAACACAAGTGCGAAAAGTGGTTTTTCAACACTATCACAAGTGCAAAAAGTGTTTTTTCCACACTAATACAAGTGCAAAAGTGGTTTCCTGCACCAACACAAGTGCGAAAAGTGGTTTTTCAACACTAACACAAGTGCGAAAAGTGGTTTTTCAACACTAACACAAGTGCGAAAAGTGATTTTTCCACACTAATACAAGTGCAAAAGTGGTTTCCTGCACCAACACAAGTGCAAAATGTGGATTTTCAACACTAACACAAGTGCGAAAAGTAGTTTTTCAACACTAACACAAGTGCGAAAAGTGGTTTTTCAACACTAACACAAGTGCCAAAAGTGGTTTTTCCACACTAATACAAGTGCAAAAGTGGTTTCCTGCACCAACACAAGTGCGAAAACTGGTTTTTCAACACTAACACAAGTGCAAAAAGTGGTTTTTCAACACTATCACAAGTGCCAAAAGTGGGTTTCAACACTATCACAAGTGCACAAAGTGTTTTATCCACACTAATACAAGTGCAAAAGTGGTTTCCTGCACCAACACAAGTGCGAAAAGTGGTTTTTCAACACTAACACAAGTGCGAAAAGTGGTTTTCCACACTAATACAAGTGCAAAAGTGGTTTCCTGCACCAACACAAGTGCGAAAAGTGTTTTTTCCACAATAATACAAGTGCAAAAGTGGTTTCCTGCACCAACACAAGTGCGAAAAGTGGTTTTTCAGCACTATCACAAGTGCAAAAAGTGTTTTTTCCACACTAATACAAGTGCAAAAGTGGTTTCCTGCACCAACACAAGTGCGAAAAGTGTTTTTTCAACACTAACACAAGTGCGAAAAGTGGTTTTTCAACACTAACACAAGTGCGAAAAGTGTTTTTTCCACACTAATACAAGTGCAAAAGTGGTTTCCTGCACCTACACAAGTGCCAAAAGTGGTTTTTCAACACTAACACAAGTGCAAAAAGTGGTTTTTCAACACTAACACAAGTGTGAAAAGTGGTTTTTCAACACTAACACAAGTGCGAAAAGTGGTTTTTCCACACTAATACAAGTGCAAAAGTGGTTTCCTGCACCAACACGGGTGCGAAAAGTGGTTTTTCAACACTAACACAAGTGAGAAAAGTGGTTTTTCAACACTAACACAAGTGCGAAAAGTGGTTTTTCCACACTAATACAAGTGCAAAAGTGGTTTCCTGCACAAAGACAAGTGTGAAAAGTAGTTTTTCAACACTAACACAAGTGCAAAAAGTGATTTTTCAACACTATCACAAGGGCAAAAAGTGTTTTTTCCACACTAATAGAAGTGCAAAAGTGGTTTCCTGCACCAACACAAGTGCGAAAAGTGGTTTTTCAACACTAACACAAGTGCGAAAAGTGGTTTTTCAACACTAACACAAGTGCGAAAAGTGGTTTTTCAACACTAACACAAGTGCGAAAAGTGGTTTTTCCACACTAATACAAGTGCAAAAGTGGTTTCCTGCACCAACACAAGTGCAAAAAGTGGTTTTTCAACACTAACACAAGTGCGAAAAGTGGTTTTTCAACACTATCACAAGTGCAAAAAGTGTTTTTTCCACACTAACACAAGTGCAAAAGTGGTTTCCTGCACCAACACAAGTGCAAAAAGTGGTTTTTCAACACTAACACAAGTGCGAAAAGTGGTTTTTCCACACTAACACAAGTGCGAAAAGTGGTTTTTCCACACTAATACAAGTGCAAAAGTGGTTTCCTGCAACAACACAAGTGCAAAAAGTGGTTTTTCAACACTAACACAAGTGCGAAAAGTGGTTTTTCAACACTATCACAAGTGCAAAAAGTGTTTTTTCCACACTAATACATGTGCAAAAGTAATTTCCTGCACCAACACAAGTGCGAAAAGTGGTTTTTCAACACTAACACAAGTGCGAAAAGTGGTTTTTCAACACTATCACAAGCGCAAAAGTGTTTTTTCCACACTAATACAAGTGCAAAAGTGGTTTCCTGCACCAACACAAGTGCGAAAAGTGGATTTTCAACACTAACACAAGTGCGAAAAGTGGTTTTTCAACACTATCACAAGTGCAAAAAGTATTTTTTCCACACTAATACAATTGCAAAAGTGGTTTCCTGCACCAACACAAGTGCGAAAAGTGGTTTCCTTCACTAACACATGTGCGAAAAGTGGGTTTTCAACACTATCACAAGTGCAAAAAGTGGTTTTTCCACACTAATACAAGTGCAAAAGTGGTTTCCTGCACCAACACAAGTGCGAAAAGTGGTTTTTCAACACTAACACAAGTGCGAAAAGTGGTTTTTCAACACTAACACAAGTGCGAAAAGTGGTTTTTCCACACTAATACAAGTGCAAAAGTGGTTTCCTGCACCAACACAAGTGCGAAAAGTGGTTTTTCAACACTAACACAAGTGCGAAAAGTGGTTTTTCAACACTATCACAAGTGCAAAAAGTGTTTTTTCAACACTAACACAAGTGCAAAAAGTGTTTTTTCCACACTAATACAAGTGCAAAAGTGGTTTCCTGCACCAACACAAGTGCGAAAAGTGATTTTTCAACACTAACACAAGTGTGAAAAGTGGTTTTTCCACACTAATACAAGTGCAAAAGTCGTTTCCTGCACCAACACAGGTGCGAAAAGTGGTTTTTCAACACTGACAAAAGTGCGAAAAGTGGTTTTTCAACACTAATACAAGTGCGAAAAGTGTTTTTTCCACACTAATACAAGTGCAAAAGTGGTTTCCTGCACCAACACAAGTGCAAAAAGTGGTTTTTCAACACTAACACAAGTGCAAAAAGTGGTTTTTCAACACTAACACAAGTGCGAAAAGTGGTTTTTCAACACTATCACAAGTGCAAAAAGTCTTTTTTCCACACTAATACAAGTGCAAAAGTGGTTTCCTGCACCAACACAAGTGCGAAAAGTGGTTTTTCAACACTAACACAAGTGCGAAAAGTGGTTTTTCAACACTATCACAAGTGCAAAAAGTGTTTTTTCCACACTAATACAAGTGCAAAAGTGGTTTCCTGCACCAACACAAGTGCGAAAAGTGGTTTTTCAACACTAACACAAGTGCGAAAAGTGGTTTTTCAACACTAACACAAGTGCGAAAAGTGATTTTTCCACACTAATACAAGTGCAAATGTGGTTTCCTGCACCAACACAAGTGCGAAAAGTGGATTTTCAACACTAACACTAGTGCGAAAAGTGGTTTTTCAACACTAACACAAGTGCGAAAAGTGGTTTTTCAACACTAACACAAGTGCCAAAAGTGGTTTTTCCACATTAATGCAAGTGCAAAAGTGGTTTCCTGCACCAACACAAGTGCGAAAAGTGGTTTTTCAACACTAACACAAGTGCGAAAAGTGGTTTTTCAACACTATCACAAGTGCCAAAAGTGGTTTTCAACACTATCACAAGTGCAAAAAGTGTTTTATCCACACTAATACAAGTGCAAAAGTGGTTTCCTGCACCAACACGAGTGCGAAAAGTGGTTTCCTTCACTAACACATGTGCGAAAAGTGGGTTTTCAACACTATCACAAGTGCAAAAAGTGGGTTTTCCACACTAATACAAGTGCAAAAGTGTTTTCCTGCACCAACACAAGTGCGAAAAGTGGTTTTTCAACACTAACACAAGTGCGAAAAGTGGTTTTTCAACACTATCACAAGTGCAAAAAGTGTTTTTTCCACACTAATACAAGTGCAAAAGTGGTTTCCTGCACCAACACAAGTGCGAAAAGTGGTTTTTCAACACTAACACAAGTGCGAAAAGTGGTTTTTCAACACTAACACAAGTGCGAAAAGTGGTTTTTCAACATTAACACAAGTGAGAAAAGTGGTTTTTCAACACTAACACAAGTGCGAAAAGTGCTTTTTCAACACTAACACAAGTGAGAAAAGTGGTTTTTCAACACTAACACAAGTGCGAAAAGTGATTTTTCCACACTAATACAAGTGCAAAAGTGGTTTCCTGCACCAACACAAGTGCGAAAAGTGGCTTTTTCAACACTAACACAAGTGCGAAAAGTAGTTTTTCAACACTAACACAAGTGCGAAAAGTGGTTTTTCAACACTAACACAAGTGCCAAAAGTGGTTTTTCCACACTAATACAAGTGCAAAAGTGGTTTCCTGCACCAACACAAGTGCGAAAAGTGGTTTTTCAACACTAACACAAGTGCGAAAAGTGGTTTTTCAACACTATCACAAGTGCCAAAAGTGGGTTTTCAACACTATCACAAGTGCAAAAAGTGTTTTATCCACACTAATACAAGTGCAAAAGGGGTTTCCTGCACCAACACAAGTGCAAAAAGTGCTTTCCTTCACTAACACATGTGCGAAAAGTGGGTTTTCAACACTATCACAAGTGCAAAAAGTGGGTTTTCCACACTAATACAAGTGCAAAAGTGGTTTCCTGCACCAATACAAGTGCGAAAAGGGTTTTTCAACACTAACACAAGTGCGAAAAGTTGTTTTCAACACTATCACAAGTGCAAAAAGTGTTTTTTCCACACTAATACAAGTGCAAAAGTGGTTTCCTGCACCAACACAAGTGCGAAAAGTGGTTTTTCAACACTAACACAAGTGCGAAATGTGGTTTTTCAACACCAACACAAGTGCGAAAAGTGGTTTTTCAATACTAACACAAGTGCGAAAAGTGGTTTTTCCACACTAATACAAGTGCAAAAGTGGTTTCCTGCATGAACACAAGTGCGAAAAGTGGTTTTTCAACACTAACACAAGTGCGAAAAGTGGTTTTTCAACACTATCACAAGTGCAAAAAGTGTTTTTTCCACACTAATAAAAGTGCAAAAGTGGTTTCCTGCACCAACACAAGTGCGAAAAGTGGTTTTTCAACACTAACACAAGTGCGAAAAGTGGTTTTTCAACACTAATACAAGTGCGAAAAGTGTTTTTTCCACACTAATACAAGTGCAAAAGTGGTTTCCTGCGCCAACACAAGTGCGAAAAGTGGTTTTTCAACACTAGCACAAGTGCGAAAAGTGGTTTTTCAACACTAACACAAGTGCGAAAAGTGGTTTTTCAACACTATCACAAGTGCAAAAAGTGTTTTTTCCACACTAATACAAGTGCAAAAGTGGTTTCCTGCACCAACACGAGTGCGAAAAGTGGTTTTTCAACACTAACACAAGTGCGAAAAGTGGTTTTTCAACACAAACACAAGTGCGAAAAGTGGTTTTTCCACACTAATACAAGTGCAAAAAGTGGTTTCTTGCACCAACACAAGTGCGAAAAGTGGTTTTTCAACACTAACACAAGTGCGAAAAGTGGTTTTTCAACACTAACACAAGTGCGAAAAGTGGTTTTTCCACACTAATACAAGTGCAAAAGTTGTTTCCTGCACCAACACAAGTGCGAAAAGTGGTTTTTCAACACTAACACAAGTGCGAAAAGTGGTTTTTCAACACTATCACAAGTGCAAAAAGTGTTTTTTCAACACTAATACAAGTGCAAAAGTGGTTTCCTGCACCAACACAAGTGCGAAAAGTGGTTTTTCAACACTAACACAAGTGCGAAAAGTGGTTTTTCAACACTATCACAAGTGCAAAAAGTGTTTTTTCCACACTAATACAAGTGCAAAAGTGGTTTCCTGCACCAACACAAGTGCGAAAAGTGGTTTTTCAACACTAACACAAGTGCGAAAAGTGGTTTTTCAACACTAACACAAGTGCGAAAAGTGGTTTTTCAACACTAACACAAGTGAGAAAAGTGGTTTTTCAACACTAACACAAGTGCGAAAACTGGTTTTTCAACACTATCACAAGTGCAAAAAGTGTTTTTTCCACACTAATACAAGTGCAAAAGTGGTTTCCTGCACCAACACGGGTGCGAAAAGTGGTTTTTCAACACTAACACAAGTGAGAAAAGTGGTTTTTCAACACTAACACAAGTGCGAAAAGTGGTTTTTCCACACTAATACAAGTGCAAAAGTGGTTTCCTGCACAAAGACAAGTGCGAAAAGTAGTTTTTCAACACTAACACAAGTGCGAAAAGTGGTTTTTCAACACTATCACAAGGGCAAAAAGTGTTTTTTCCACACTAATAGAAGTGCAAAAGTGGTTTCCTGCACCAACACAAGTGCGAAAAGTGGTTTTTCAACACTAACACAAGTGCGAAAAGTGGTTTTTCAACACTAACACAAGTGCGAAAAGTGGTTTTTCAACACTAACACAAGTGCGAAAAGTGGTTTTTCCACACTAATACAAGTGCAAAAGTGGTTTCCTGCACCAACACAAGTGCAAAAAGTGGTTTTTCAACACTAACACAAGTGCGAAAAGTGGTTTTTCAACACTATCACAAGTGCAAAAAGTGTTTTTTCCACACTAACACAAGTGCAAAAGTGGTTTCCTGCACCAACACAAGTGCAAAAAGTGGTTTTTCAACACTAACACAAGTGCGAAAAGTGGTTTTTCCACACTAACACAAGTGCGAAAAGTGGTTTTTCCACACTAATACAAGTGCAAAAGTGGTTTCCTGCAACAACACAAGTGCAAAAAGTGGTTTTTCAACACTAACACAAGTGCGAAAAGTGGTTTTTCAACACTATCACAAGTGCAAAAAGTGTTTTTTCCACACTAATACATGTGCAAAAGTAATTTCCTGCACCAACACAAGTGCGAAAAGTGGTTTTTCAACACTAACACAAGTGCGAAAAGTGGTTTTTCAACACTATCACAAGCGCAAAAGTGTTTTTTCCACACTAATACAAGTGCAAAAGTGGTTTCCTGCACCAACACAAGTGCGAAAAGTGGATTTTCAACACTAACACAAGTAGTGTAATAATGTTGCTTCTGGGACACCTCCGTTTAACATGGGAAATCCCTATCTAATGTCATTTACCCCCTTGTCTTTTTCAAAAATCATAAACACCTCTATTTCTCCCACCCTCATCTTTATGAACCTTTTGTCTGTAGTACCTATCCTTAATGTTGTTCATTAGACCACTCAAACACTACAAATATTTGTTTTCTCTTATAGACCTATCATCCTTCTTCTACATATCATCTGGCAGATTAATCTTTGACCCACTCAAACATTGACCCATTCACTTCCATATTAATTCTTTCCCTCCCTCATTGCCCCTAAACACCTATATTTCTCTCACCCTGTTCTTTACGAACCTTCTAACCTTTTGACATGTTATCCTTATTCATTAGACCACTTAAACACCTGTGATCCTTCTGACCTCATGGACCTTTTAACCTTTTACTCTTAATATCATCTGGTGAATATAACCCACTCAAACAACGACCCTACAAATATTTGTTTATGCGTGGGAAATAATTTAATTCTCCTACAACTCTCTTCACCATCTAATACATTAACAAAAAATATGTTTGAGTTTGGTTCTTTATTAAGATATTTTAACTGAGCTAAGATAAAATGGTAAACCTCCCTCAATGTTCTTATTTGAGCGCCTCCAGTGCCACACACTTTTTGGTAGGCTCTGCCCACCTTTTGTTAAGCTCCGTCCACTTTTTGGAAAAACCCCGCCCACTTTTTGGTAAGCCACGCCCATCTTTTACTAAGCCCCGCCCACTTTTTGCTACGCCCCGCCCACTTTTGCTAAGCTCCGCCCACTTTTGCTAAGTCCCACCCACTTTATAAACTCTTCAGCATTGTATCATTTCCAGGTAATACATAACATCATTTTCAGGGAATTTCCATCACATCATTTCCAGTTAAGACACGCCCAGGGAATTTCCACAGGAAATGACACACACCCAGCCCTTCTTATAAAAGGCACCGACCACACAGGCTTTTTCAAACACGCTTTCTGCTTCACTTGAGAATGGACTCCTATGCCGAAATGGAATGGGATAACTTTGCTATTCCTTGGAGTCCTACTACCTGTGTAGCGCTCAACCTTCAGATTGATGAACTGGACTCGAACCTCTTGTCGATGGAGGAAATTGTATCTGAGCTACGAAATGAAAATTCTACTTTTAACACAACTTGGGATAAAGTTATTTTTTTGTTTGAAGATCTTTTGAACAACCAAGACCCACAGAACGAGTTCTACCTTGATGACCCAGCCAAAGAGTTATACCTTGGAGATCCACAAAATCCTGAAAAAGAGTTCTACCATGATGATACTTATTGTGAGTTATCAAAACAAAACCCACTGAACGAGTTCTACCTTGATGACCCAGCCAAAGAGTTATACCTTGGAGACTCACTAAATTTGGGAAAAACAAATTATGAGGTCTGCCTAGATGGTTCTAACTGTGGAGCCTACCTTGGAGACTCACTAAATTTGGGAAAAACAAATTATGAGGTTTGCCTAGATGGTTCTAACTGTGGAGCCTACCTTGGAGACTCACTAAATTTGGGAAAAACTAATTATGAGGTCTGCCTAGATGGTTCTAACTGTGGAGCCTACCTTGGAGACTCACTAAATTTGGGAAAAACAAATTATGAGGTCTGCCTAGATGGTTCTAACTGTGGAGCCTACCTTGGAGACTCACTAAATTTGGGAAAAACTAATTATGAGGTCTGCCTAGATGGTTCTAACTGTGGAGCCTACCTTGGAGACTCACTAAATTTGGGAAAAACAAATTATGAGGTCTGCCTAGATGGTTCTAACTGTGGAGCCTACCTTGGAGACTCACTAAATTTGGGAAAAACAAATTATGAGGTCTGCCTAGATGGTTCTAACTGTGGAGCCTACCTTGGAGACTCACTAAATTTGGGAAAAACTAATTATGAGGTCTGCCTAGATGGTTCTAACTGTGGAGCCTACCTTGGAGACTCACTAAATTTGGGAAAAACAAATTATGAGGTCTGCCTAGATGGTTCTAACTGTGGAGCCTACCTTGGAGACTCACTAAATTTCATAAAATTAGGAAAAGAGTTTTACCTTGGAGACTTTGAAAACTGGTTTCGTTTTGGAGACTCTGAATGGGGGTTTTGTTTTGATAACTCGGAATGTGATACCTATCTTGGAGACTCAACAGGATTGTGGTTATACCTTGGGAACTTGGAAAGTTGGTTTTATTTTGGAGACTCTACCTGTGGGGTACATCTTGGAGACTCTTTGCATTCTAAAGCAATGAACAATGTTCTTTGTTTAATGACGCTTGATTTAAGCAATATCAAGAAAGTTCGAGGAAGAAAATGCTGGAAAATTCTTTCTTCCCATTTCTACTTCTTCAAACTTGAAAGCCTTGAAAGACAGAATTGGAGGAAGAGGAAAAAAAATAAAAATGAAATACGTATTTAAAAAAAGAAGAAAAAAAAAGAAATACGTATTTTTTAAAAAGAAGAAAAAAAAAGATTATGTTAGGGTTAGGGTGGGATTTTGAATGTGAGGGTTAGGGATTAGGTTGGGTTAGGGATGGAGTTGGGTTAGGGATGGGGTTGGGTTAGGGTTGGGATTTTGAATGTGAGGGTTAGGGATTAGGTTGGGTTAGGGATGGAGTTGGGTTAGGGATGGGGTTGGGTTAGGGTTGGGATTTTGAATGTGAGGGTTAGGGTTGGGATTGGGTTAGGGATGGGGTTGGGTTAGGGTTGGGATTTTGAATGTGAGGGTTAGGGTTGGGGTTGGGTTAGGGATGGGGTTGGGTTAGGGATGGGGTTGGGTTAGGGATGGGGTTGGGTTAGGGATGGGGTTGGGTTAGGGATGGGGTTGGGTTAGGGATGGGGTTGGGTTAGGGATGGGGTTGGGTTGGGGATGGGGTTGGGTTAGGGATGGGGTTGGGTTAGGGATGGGGTTGGGTTAGGGATGGGGTTGGGTTGGGGATGGGGTTGGGTTAGGGATGGGGTTGGGTTAGGGATGGGTTGGGTTAGGGATGGGTTTGGGTTAGGGATGGGGTTGGGTTAGGGATGGGGTTGGGTTAGGGTTTGTATATTATTATGACTCACTCACACATACACACACACAAAAGTTAAGCCCCAACTGAAAAGTTGAGGGATTCTGTGTTTGGGGTTCACAGATTTAAAAACGTATCCCCATTATACACACACAAAAGTTAAGCCCCAACTAAAAAGTTGAGGGATTCTGTGTTTGGGGTTCACAGGTTTAAAAACGTATCCCCATTATACACACACAAAAGTTAAGCCCCAACTGAAAAGTTGAGGGATTCTGTGTTTGGGGTTCACAGATTTAAAAACGTATCCCCATTACATTTTATTTATTTATTTATTATTTTCAAGGGTATTATCTGCTTACTTGTGTTTTTTGTAATTCTTGTGAGTAAAATGAACCCAAGATTTCTTCTCCATTTAAATCATATAATTTGTAGGTCCAAGGGACTGTATCCATTACATCAATGATTTTAAATAATTCACGAGTCCATTTTTGTGTATAACCTTTCTCAAAATGACTTTTCCATTTGTATATTCTTACAATATCACCAACTTTAAACTTGGGCTTTCTCAAATTAATCTCCTTTTCATATTCTAATTTTGTAAATGTTTCTGATGGTTTTGATTGTGTTGATGAATGAACTGTATTATTGTAATTATCTACAATATCCTGAATTAAATACACCCATTTTTGAGAACCGAGTTGTGTGAATTTTTTATATAATTTCTCTTTTAAAGTACGATTAAAACGCTCAATAACAACTGCCTTTCCTTCATTAAAGGTGCTGTATAATTTAATACCCTTCCCCTTAAGAAATTTCATGAATATTTTGTTATAGAACTCTGTTCCCTCATCAGTCCATAACTTCTTTGGTTTCCTTTTATCCCGATCAAATATTAGCTTAAAGGCTAACATTAAAGTATCACCCCTTTTATTTTTTAAAGGGACAACCCAGGCAAATCTACTCCTCAAATCAATAACGGTTAAAGCATACCTGTATCCCCTGTCATTATTCAATTCAATTAAATCAGCGGACCATATGTGGTCAGTGTATTTAGAATAAACCTTCCTTCTTTTAAACTTTGTGATTATAGGTTTGTGTAATTCTTCAGCCAAAAGCTCCTCAGTCTTGATGGCATCATTAGAGCCTAATAGTTTTTTGAGGAATAACCAAGACCAAGTTTCAATTTAGCATTTATCAAATTTCTCACAATAAACCTATCAACTTTCTCTCTCAACGTTGGATTTTGTATCAAAGACAAATTATACAACATTTCGCTGTCGGCTTTATGTTTTTCAGTCAACGTAGTGGTTTTCCCATAAGCAATATCATGCTTCATACACACTTCGTCAACCCTATTTGTAGGTTTAGACCAAGGTTTAGGATTGTCAGCCTCATCTAATCTTTTATCCAAGTTTGTTCCTGGACCACAGAAAGAATACCCTGGAAGGTGTAATTCCCCTGGAATTCCAGTTGTTGTAAATTTACTTCCTGACAGAAACTTTTGTATGTCTCCTCCTCTTTTAGGAGAGATGAATTGGCACTTTTTAGAGCCACATACTTGACATATTCCTTTTTGATAAACTCTATTATTTTTAGCTTTAACATAAGAGATATTTTTAGATTTAGTTTTCTTTTTACATTTGAGACAATAACTCATATTTATTTATCAGAAAAATTCCGACAGAGTATCAAAACCTTTTTGGTTTTCAACATATACATTTCAATCTTTATTTTTAAAACATAAAGAATCCTGAGGAATGCCTTCACTCTCTCCTCCATTTATTTACAAATAAAAACTAACTAAAGTCAATGACACCAACATCATCAATCACATAATCTTTTCCTTCTTCTTCTTCTTCTTCTTCACCACTTTCTCGTTTAAATCTCTGAAATTGAAGACATTGACGTTCTTATTTTTGAAACCATTATCTTCATAAGAGTTGTTAATTCTTTAATTTCCTCTTCGGTGCGTTGAGATTGATTTATTTGCTTTAATACACTCAATCTTTTATGAATCTCAGTGATTTCCATCTTTTTATATTTTTCCTCCCTCTCTCTTTGCTCCCTCTCCTCCTCCTCCATTTTCTCCCTCTCCTCCTTCTCCTTTTTCTCCCTTTTCTCCCTTTCCTCCTTCTCCCTTTTCTCCCTTTCCTCCTCCTCCTTTTTCTCCCTCTCCTCCTTCTCCTCCTTTTTCTCCCTCTCCTCCTTCTCCTCCTTCTCCTTTTTCTCTCTTTCCTCCTTCTCTTCTTCAACTCCTTCCTCATCCCTTGCTACCCTTGAGTTTGAACCCCAAAGAATATTATACATATACTCATCTGGATTTTGAGATATTCTTGTATCTATAATTATTTTTCTCATAATAGGATACCAATAAGATTTGTTGACGATTTCTAAAAGAGTTTTATATTTCATAACTTTGAGAAGTTCATTTTTATTTAATATTTTAAACAAGTCTCTATTTGTGGGTTTAACAATATCAGTATAAGGCCAGTTTTTTATGACAAAATTCCCATGTATATGCTCCAAATCATAAGGTATGTAATACCGAGCACCCTTTTCTTGTAGGTATCCTTGAATACAAAAATTATAATTCTCTTGTAGTCTTCTTCCTGCCATTTATGTATCAGAAATATATGTGAGATTAATATTATGACAGGTAATACCACCCCATCTTCCCACTACCAAATCGGTTTGTATTCCTCGGCTTTCTATCCTTATCTCATTACCTTCCTTCTTTGTCATGCGAACCATCGCTATACTATCATATATTTTTATTTTCTTAAAATCACGTATTTGTTGTTTACTAATTGTACTTCCACATAAATCCTTATCTTCACCAAGTGGATAATATTCTTCTTTACGAGACTGATTTAAATCATGTAGGTCTTCTATGTTTATTGAAAAAGACCAATTATACCCTAAATCAGGCATATCATACCCCCATTTATTAATTCGCATATTAACTAAATGTCCTTCTTTATAAAATTTAATTGTAAGCAGGTAGTTAAATTCAATGAGGAAAGGTGTATGGTCAGTATAACCAGGTGTTGTGGTTGTAAATTTTACTTGTTTCACAAAACGTGCTGTTTTCTTTAAAGATATATATTGTGATAAATCACTGAATCTAATCAAGTCATTCGCATCTGTAGGGTTTGGATAATTGATTAATTTATAAGTATTCTTCATATTAATATTTTTACTTACACTATATTTTTGTCGTTCAGCCTGTGCCTTTGTATAATAATTTGATAAATCAATATCCTGAGAGGATTTTCCAAAGATAGAACCATCTTTTCCAACATAGGTCATTTATATTAGATAAAAAATGATATCATAAAAATTTTCATTATTGTTGAGTTGAAATAATACATATAAACATAATTGGCCACAACATTTAGAATTAATTTCTTGAACTTGGAATGTTTGATAAACACCATTCTGTAAGAATTGTATTACTTCAACAGGTGGTGGCATACCATAACTATCAAAATAATATTTATCCTGACTATTATGAATACAAACCCAATGAGAACCATTCTGTGTGTCTAAATTCATAATAATATTCTTTGTATTCTTATTTATATGTGTTAATTCATCTCTCATACAAATAACCACATTATCAATTTTTAGTGTTTTACAATACTTAGCTAGTTCTATATTTGACGTTGTATTCTTTCCAAATTGTTTAAACCATTTATCCATTTATTTATGAGAAAGATACAATCCATTACCCCGTTTAGTTAGTTTAACACCCGCTTGAGCGATAGAGGAAAGCATATCTCCAACCAACAATCTAGCTTTATCAGGTAGACTTTCAAGTTTTTGAGCAAAATCTACAATTACACCACTTCCACTAATTTGTTTCTCCAACTCCTTGTTATGTCTTTCCAATTCTTTTTGAGCTTTTAGTTGTGCCTTCCTTTCGTTAGCAGTTTTTACCGCTGCTGAAATACCACCAGTCAATGCTCCCGCCGCACTTAAACCAGCAAATAAAGGAATTAGAAACGGGAGAAATCCTCCTCTTGACTCGTCTATTGAATATTTCTTTAACATAGGTTTCGTCATTTTAATTTTAAGTGATCCAACATCATTTAGTGTTTTTACTTGTGTGTGTGTGAGTAAAACATCAATTCTTACAGCTCCTTTTCTTTGAATTGTATTAACATTAATAATACAAGGCTTTTGATTTTGAATACAAGATGTTAATTTATTAAGATTGATTTGATTAACATATACCCCAACCATTTATTTATGAGAAAAAACCTATGTGATATTAATCATAACACCATTATCTGTATTAATCTGTAATTCTGTTTCCTCCAAAAGCAAACAATATGCATTAACCTCTTCACTCTCCCCTCTTTCAATGTATAGAGAAGTATCCACTCGATTAGACTTTATAGTTTCCTTTTGAGAACTCAGGTCAATTGCGTAGATTGTATAAAGTTTTTGAAACGCAACCATATCCAAAATAGGATCATTATTACCATTACTTTCACACACCTTTTGGTAGGACTTGTAGGCTTCCGCATAATCATTTTTTTCCCAATCAATTTCCAATCTATCTCGCGGATAAAATGTGCCATCAAGAGAAACCCGAAGTTGTTTCACCTTTGCATTATCACTCAGGGCATTATTCTTATTAGTACCGTCCTCTCCATCTGGTTTTTTAAAAATGAGCCAGAGGTATCGTGGCTTTCCTTGAAGAACACCTAAATTCCAAGTGTAGGTAGTGTGTTCCAGTTTAACGTGTTGACATCTTCTTTTAAGGTATGATACATTTAGCGGTTTCTTTGAGTTAAGTCTTCTATTTAACATCTCTTCCGTTTTAAGATTAGGAGTATATTCACTGATATACCAACACAAATCATTAATAACAAATTTATTATTTTCTCCAAAAGCATTTTCATCCCCAAAAAGCAATCTATTTACATTATCATTCCTTTGTAGTTGAAATCTAATTTTAAGCCCATACAAAACTTTATCATAATCACAAAATCCAAATATACCTTTCAGAGGTACTGCTACGGTAAAACTATTCTCAGCTTTTGCGTCATCATTATACATTGACTTCCTTTGACTATAACCAGGGTCTGCGTTTGTACCCGTTGACATATCAGGAATAAAACCCTCAACAGCTCCCTTACCCATTCTATCACTAAACGAATATAGTGTAAATTTCATCATTTCAGATGTAGCAGAGACATAATCAACCGCTTCAACCTCTTGTGTTCCAATATACAGGCGGACACTGTCAAACATTTTCCAGAAGAAATCATTTACGAGTGTAGCATTAGTATTATTCGCAGCCTTAGTGAATTTAAATTTACACAGCAAGAAACTATCAGCTATATTCAAGTAAGTTTGTTGATTATTTATTTCAAAACTTTTTGTTCCGTTTGAATTCCAGTCTGTTCCTGTTATAGCATTTACCTTAAAATAGTCTTCCTTTTTAGTGGAGTTTGAAATGATAATCGTATCATCCAAATCATAGATACTATCAATCGCTTCCATACTTGTATTTATATAGCATTAAAATTGTTGAAACCCTGACCCAAGTATTTTAATGATTTTTTGTCGTTCTTGTGAAGATAGTTGAGTTTTACCTTTTTTTATTTCTTTGATTGCTTGTAATTTATGAGACTCCTTTTGAGCATCTTTTATACTCTTTATAGCACCCGCAACGGAGCCCACGGCAGAAGCAGTTGAACCAATTAGGTCTTTATGTTTAAGGATGGTTGAACCAATACCCATTAGAGTATCAATTATCCCATCTCCTTTATTTCGAAATTGATGACCTACACCTCGTTGTCTCTTAGGTTTATAGTATCCTCTACCCACATACCTTGTATAGTCTGGTGAAAGGAACATGCCCTCCCCTGTAATTATTTTATATTTTCCCAACTCGTGTTTTCTCACAATAACCATTATTTATTTATTGAAAAACTTCACGTAGGTGAATTCTGATGGATATAATTTCATCATTAAAGGATATCATACGATTATCTTGGTCGGTTATCCTAAAATTTACTCTGTATATGGTTTTTCCTGACACACGTAAATAGACAAGATTTTTTGGTTCCATATTAAATTTATAACCAATCGGGGTTGAGTATGCACTGAATGAAAATATTGTATTTGTTCTTATTCCATCGTTATAAGCACCATCAATCAAATCACAATGAATTAATACTGAATTTATACCGGAGGATATTTGGATAACATTATCACTGTAAAACGTCCCGTTATTTTCAATCTTTTTTGAAGAGAAACCCAATAGCTCTCTAAACGAATTTTCAATCGTGAAATCAACTTTATAATTATTTTTAAGTTTAATAGTTGATTTTGAAGTGTGTTTTTGAATATCTATTACAATATTTTTTGGTTCATCACCTTTTTCTTTCATAAGGCGAGAGACTTCTGAAGATATTTGAGAAATCTCGTAAGCTCCAGGTGAAACGGTTATAGTTTTATATCCACTTCCTGGATTATAACTAAACTTGTTGTTTTTCTCTGTGATATTAAAAAGGGTATTGTAAGTTTCCATTGACAACAAAGATGCCTCATATGAGGTAAGGGGGTCAAGTTGTAGTGGGTAAGGGAATGAAGCTGTGTAATCGCTCGTTGTGAAATTAAAACTAAGAATTGTGCTTCTCATCTTATTTAATATCTAATAAAATATCTTTGTATTGACATTTATTAATTATTTTCATGTTCATCAACTGATCTAAAATGGCTGAGGATTCATTAAAACAATTGTTGTTTCCAGCCTTCTTACTACCTAACAACAATAATAGCCTATTAACTAATTGTGATGGGTCATTTGGAAGAAAACTAACACCCGAACCAAGCTTACTTAAAGCATCAATAATATGTTTCTCCTTCTCATTCTTCTTACTTTTACCAGCAACAGAAACTCCATAATCAAGTGCATTTAGCAACTCAATATATACCCTATCTTCCTCTCTTTCCATATCAAGTGGTTCCTCAAAATATTTTGAACCGCTGAATCCGGGGTTTGTTAGAAGAAACATTAATCTTGGAGTTAATTTAACATTTGGTTGAGTAGAACTCAAGAACATCAATTCATCATTAAATATCAATACCTTTTCTTCCACAAGATGAAACACTGCTGGTTCTTCTGTTGGAATGAGACCTGCTCTGGTTTTTGAACCCGCCGAATATTCATTGTTTTGAAGAGCTTCCACAACATAATTAGGGGGTTGATTTACCTCCTCAAGTTTCCGAAATAATCCCTCGTCATCATATTCTAATTCACCAAGTTCTTGTTTTGTTATCTGACTAAAATCTTTGAGCATTTGAAGTTTTTTCGGAGTAAATTCTACCGTGGGAACTGTAGGGTGTTGAGTTTTCAAAAGTGGTTTAAAGAATTTCTCTTGTTTTCTTTCAAAGGCTTCTTCACCAGTTAGTTTCTGTCTCCGTTTCTTCTTTATCTCTTCCTGTTGTTTAACAACTTTTGAAACTAATTGTTGATGTTCCTTAAACTTTCTTTCTCTTTCTTCAGTATTCATTTTCTGTATTTATTTATTGAAAAATATCATTTAGTATCTCATCTTGTTTCACAACAATATATTTATATTTTCCAATCGTGTGTTTCATATAATTTTCAAATTCTTTTTTACTACATAACGTAGAGCAATTATCTCTCCAAAAATTATTTACATCTATTGAATTTAACTTAAATAAAATAAAAGTATTGGCATTGTTTCTTATTGAGCGTCGAGGGAGTTGAAAATATGATTGACTAAGATATATACAATTACAAGAAGAATGTCTCCCTCTTGTATAGTAGCTATCCATTACTGTTTGGTTTCTCTCATTAACACAATCATCAAAGATGACAAGGTTCTTTTTTGATTTATCTAAATCTTGAGGTGAAGGTATATCATCCGTATTATCACTGAGAATACAAGTTATGGGTTTCGATTTTGATTTCTGTGTATCACAAAATAATTGTATTATATCATCAATATTATAATCATTTAGTTTGTTTTGAAGTTTAAATAAACCGATAATGTCTTCCTTTTTAAGACCCGCATTAAAACCCTGTGAGAGTAGTTGATACTCGGGTTGAAAACTTGACTTTGTAAAAATTATTAAATTATCATAATCTAAAAAATTAGAACCAAGGAGCATCTTTAAAAGTAAACAGGTTTTTCCACATCCGCTTGAACCAACTATTAGACATCTCAATGAATTTGGAATGTTTTTATGGTTATTAAATTTTATCTTATTTTCCCAAACGGGTAAAAAATCATTCATTTATATATTTGGAAAACAAGTTATCCAACTTTTTTTGAGCTATTTGAGAAACTCTATATTTTATCCTGAGTTCGGGTTTAATTTCAAAATAATCCATTATTTTATTTATATAGTATCTTGTATTAACATTTCCATTAAAATTATTTTGAATAATAAATATCATTAAACCCTTATACATTTCCTCAATACAATTAGTCTCTTCCCTTGAAAGAAATGGTGTATTATCATCACAATACTTAACATTCATCTCTCTTATTAATCTTGTAAAGTAATTCATTTTTGGTTCTAATTTAAAAGAGTTATATATTTTTTTATATTTCTTATTATCATTAATTAAAATTAAATCACAGAAAATACATTGTTTATATGAATCCTCATCATTAAGCCCCACTCTATCACAAGCCGGACAATTCTCTAATTTATCATATGGAGAGTCTGGAAATTCTAAATATCCTTCAGAACTTATCATATTTATGTGGTAAATTTTTACTTAAACTAAACGCAAGTTTATTCATTAATAAATACAATGTTTCAAAGCACAAAAGACAAATTTCAATCAATCTCTACTTCGGTGGAAGATATAGAAAAATATGTCAAAGATGTTAAATTGAACAAAGATAAATATGGAAATTTTTGGGTAAAACCAGTTATGGAAAATAACATGAGCCCCTCTATTTCATTTAAAGGAAGAGCTCTAACTATACCTGGAAAGACATCCATTAAAGTAAATCTAACAAAAGTTTCTCCTCTACTCCTGGCAATTTATTCAAAGCTTGAAAAAGTGATTGACCACGATACTTTGAAAAAGAATGATAAGACCATTAATAATTCTAGAGGAGACATTTGTATTTTCTTTAATAATCCAAAGGGTGTAGATCTAAGTAAAATGAATGATGTTAATATTTCTGGTGAAATGTCATTTCGTTCTATGATAGTTAGAGATTATTTAAAGATAACTTTTGATATAAAAATTGTAGAGATTGAATCTGTTAATGAAAGAAAGTATATAGATATTGATGGGAATATTTTTCTTGCTAATTAAATATGAGTCAATACAGCAGTGAAGATTTTACTATTTCATTGAACTCAGACGATAGTGATGATAGTATTTCATTGAACTTGGACGATGGTGATGATAGTATTTCATTGAACACAGATGATAGTTATGATACTAATAGTTTGTGCTCAAATGATAGTTATGAGAGTAGCTTTATTGATGACTCTGAGTATGATTCTGAGTATTCATGTGATAGTTATGACTTAGATGATTCTGAGTGAAAAAGTGTTTTAGTTTAAGCACAGCGATATATATAAAACGGAGCTGTAAAGCTCAAAAGTGTTTTATTTTAAGCACAGTGATATATATAAAACACCACGTTTTCTCACGCTATAAATATGGTTTATTGTGATACTTGCGAGAAGGAAGTAAAATATTATAAACAACATATTCTCACCGCAAAACATACATACAACATTTTAAACAAACTTTCCCCTCTTCCACCTGAAACAAAACACTGTTCTACATGTAATAAAAATATCCTCAAGAAAGGCTTCAAAATACATCTTAAAACAAATCTACATTTATCAAATTTTATCACAACTAAAAACTCTGATGGAGCATTCAAAGGACATATTAAAATAAGAGTCTTTAACTTCAAACCTCCTGAACCAGAGTCTATAGTTGATGCTGTAGAAATAGTTAAACCTGCTGTTCAAACGTTGATTGAAAAAACACTAAAGGAAATGAAACCACTTAAATTTTATATGGGAGTAAAATTAGAAATGACAAAGGATGAAGGAGTTATAGATGCACCATACATGAGAACTGAGCCACACTTTATATCTTCATATCAAGATTTTAAAACATCAGGAGTCTATGATGAACTTATTAAACAAGAGCAAGATGTGGATAATTCAATCGTAGGAAGTGGATTCAATATAGGAAAAATTATTTACATAGACATTCATATTCTTAAATCAGATCCTCTAAAAGCTTCTTCTTACATTGATTTACCCAGTGTTATCAAAAATAGAAAAGCAGTTATCAATATCAAAAATAAAGACAATAAATGTTTTCTCTGGTCTATTTTAGCACACTTACATCCTCCACATTTTCATGATGAAAGAGTATCTCATTATAAAAAATATGAGAATACATTAAATACGAAAGATCTAAAGTTTCCGATGACTTTAAATGATATTCCTAAATTTGAAAAGATGAATAATTTATCAGTTAATGTTTATGGTCTAACAGAAACAAACAACATTCAGGTTTTAAAGCTTTCTGACAATTGTAAACAAACTCATATTAATCTTCTATATTTTAATTCAGACGAAAATTCACATTATACATACATCAAAGATATTGCTAAATTAATAAAACCACAAGTCTGTAAGAGAACAAATAAAATATATATTTGTTTGCGTTGTCTTAACTTCTTCAATTCACAAGAAAGATTAGATAAACATTCAAATTATTGTGGCGAACATAAATCAACGGTAATCAATATGCCTAAAGAAGGCTCAAAGATCACATTCAAAGATGAAAATAAAAAGATCAAACATCCATTTGTTATATATGCTGATTTTGAAAGTATTTTAGAAAAAATTGATACTGCTTCTCAAGATCCAAAAGAATCATACACAAATAAATATCAAAAACATACTCCTTGTGGTTTTTGTTATTATATCAAATCATCCGTTGGTGATAAATATAACAAGTTAGAGATGTATAGAGGCTCAAATACCCCAGAGGAGTTTGTGAAACGACTAGAAAAAGACTGTGTTCGATTAACCAAGATAATGAGAGAAACCAATAAACCAATGTCCTTAACAAGTAAAGAAAAAAGGGAATTTATAAAAAACAATGTCTGTCATATTTGTGAGGAGAAAATTGGTAAAGGTCTAAAGGTTAGAGACCATTGTCATCTCACTGGTAAATATAGAGGTCCGGCTCATCAAAGTTGTAATATTAATTATCAACTCCCCTCTTTCATTCCTGTCTTTCTTCATAACAACGCTCATTATGATACACATCTATTTATCAAGGAACTCTCAAAGACTTCTGGAAGTATCTCAGCAATTCCAAACACGGATCAGAAATACATTTCATTCACAAAAACAATTCACACATCTCCTATTACTCATATCAGATTTCTTGATACATTTAAATTCATGGCAAGTCCATTGGTTAACTTGGTTCAAAATCTAAAAGAGTTTCCATGTCTTTCAGAGTATTTTTTAGATAAAGATTTTCTAACACAAAAGGGAATTTACCCCTATGACTATATGGACTCATTTGAGAGATTCAATGAAACACAACTTCCTTCAAAAGAAAATTTCTATAACAAATTAAATAATAGTCATATATCTGATAAAGATTATGTACACGCACAAAATGTTTGGGAAAAATATAACATCAAGAATCTTGGCGAGTATCACGATTTGTATCTCAAAACTGATGTGCTTTTATTGGCCGATGTATTTGAAGCCTTTAGATCTGTTTGTCGCACTGGATATGGATTGGATCCTGCTCACTACTACACAGCACCTGGATTGGCCTGGAGTGCGATGTTGAAAATGACAAAACAAGATTTGGATTTGATAACCGATGTTGATATGCTTTTGATGATTGAAAAGGCAAAAAGAGGTGGAATTTCACAAGTCTGCTCGAGTAGATACTGTTACATATTTATGTGAATGTATGTGAATTACCATGCAGGTGTTTGCTTCCGTGTGTAGTATATTAAGTTGTTGTGTAGTTGTTGTGGTTGGAGGGTCAGGAGCCCTTCGGAACCAGTGGCCGGAAACGGAAGTGGCCGGAAACGGAAGAAGAAAAGACACGAGGAGAGAAAAGGACGGGGCTTCTTCTTCCTCGCCCCGTGACGACGAGAAGGTGGAATCGACCTTACGCTGCGCGGAAAACGCGCCGTTGCGAAACGTCTGGCGAGAGGAGTTACCTGGGCGGTAAATACCTTTGGACACGTCCAGTCACTGTGAGTTCGTGCACGAAACCAAGCGTCCGGGACAGTTTGCCCCGTCTACAAAGACGCGTACGGGTCCGCACGTTGGGCCTCGCTCGCGTCGGAAGCCGCGCTGGGTTTTGCCCCGTCTACAAAGACGCGTACGGGTCCGCACGTTGGGCCTCGCTCGCGTCGGAAGCCGCGCTGGGTTTTTGCCCATCTACAAGGACGCGTAAGAGTCGCACTTGGGGCCTCGCGCACGTTGGACGCCGCGCTGGGTTTGCCCCGTGGCTTGGCAAGGAGGTGCGCTGCAGCCGCGGCCCCAGTCCGAGACGGCACGTTTAGAGCACGTCCGCCCGGGGCTCGTTCAACCGCCCGTGTGCGGAGAGGAGAGACATTGACCACGGAGGGAGTCAGGAGTGGGGCTCACGTGAGGAATGTATAAGATTAAGATGGCCATCTTAGAGTTTGTGTAGATGAGTTCACATGGTTGTAATATTGATTGTGCATTGTTGATGGTTGTTGATTGCTCAGTGAATATATTATTGATTATTCCGGATCCTTGGTGTGGGGTTTCTTCTTGACCGGAATTCATATTGATTGCGTTACGAAAGCGTATAAACCATATATCTTTCTGGCGGGGTCCCTCCCACGGTCCGGGGGTCACCAAGACAAGGTAGTTACCGGGAGGACCACGTAACAATACGCAAAAGCAAATAACAAATATCTTCCAAATTATGATCCAACGAAAGAGAGTTCTTACTTGATGTACTATGACGCGAACAACCTGTATGGCTGGGCAATGTCTCAGGCTCTTCCTTATGGAAAACTTAGATGGGTAAAGGAAAAAGACTACAAAAACGTTTTACAAGATGTATGTATCTCTACACAAAAAGAATTGGATGAAGAAAAAGTTGGTTATTATTTTGAAATTGATTTAAAATATCCAGAGGAACTCCATAACCTACACAAAGATCTCCCATTTGCTTGTGAGAAAGCAAGTCCAAAGAAAGAATGGTTGAGTGATTATCAACGATCGTTTGATATAGGTGAATCAACAGAAAAATTACTTACTACATTATATAACAAGAAAAATTATGTTCTACACCAAAGAAATTTGCGACAATATTTATCAAAAGGTCTAAGAGTAGAGAAGATCCATAGGGTTCTAAAGTTCAATCAAAGTCATTGGTTAAAGGGGTACATTGATTTTAATACACAAAGAAGAACAGAGTCAAAAACAGATTTTGAGAAAGACTTTTATAAATTGATGAATAATGCGGTCTTTGGTAAGACTATGGAGAATGTGAGGAAAAGACAAAATATCAGACTATCAACATCTTGGGAACAAGCATCAAAATTAATTAATAGACCGAGTTTTACTCGAGCTGAGGTCTTTACTGAGAACTTTTGTGCGATCCATTTGATTAAAGAGAGTATTGAAATGAACAAACCTATTTATATTGGAACAACAATTCTTGATTTATCAAAGTCATTAATGTATGATTACTTTTATAATAACTTGAGGAAGAAATATCAAAATGATGTTAATCTACTTTATATGGATACAGATAGTTTTATTTTGAAAATTAATACCAACGATGTTTATTCAGACATGAAAAGAGACATTAATATCTATGACACGAGTAATTACAGTCCAGAGAGTGAGTTGTTCTCTTCTAAAAATAAAAAGGTGATTGGAAAGTTCAAGGATGAATTAGGAGGAAATGTTATGAGTGAATTTGTGGGATTGAGGTCAAAGGCTTATGCTTATAAATACATTGTGAATAACGTTGAAAAGACTGATAAGAAGTTAAAAGGTGTAAAGAAAAATGTTATTAAAGAAACAATAAACTTTAAGGATTATTATAACTGTTTAACAACAAAGAAAGAAGAGTTTAGAAAGATTAATGGAATAAGAAGTTATAAACATCAATTATATTCAGAAGAGATAAATAAGAAAGCATTGGGGGCTTTTGATGATAAGAGGTTTATTTTAGAAAATGGAATTGATAGTCTCCCTTATGGTTATATAAGTATATAAGTGATAAGATATATATATAAGTGATAAGATATATATAAGTGATAAGATATATATAAGTGATAAGTTAAAAAGGGGGGGGGGGGTTGGGGATTTTAACGGGCTACCGCCGCCTTTTTTACTATTATATAAATGATAGAACCAAGTATCAACCAGACTAAAGAGTGGAGGTGTAATCAACCTTGGTATATAAATGGAAAACATAATGAATGTGAAAAATATCAAATAGGTATAATTGAAAAGGCAACTGGTAAAAAAGTTCACAAAACAAATAAGAGAATTAATTTAAATACCGGTGAATTGGGTAAAAAAGATGGAAATATTTTTGAGTGGACGGAAAACTTTGATGGTTGTCAGGAAAATATATACTTTAATTTAAAAATGGTATGTGGCACTGGAGGCGCTCAAGCAAGAACATTGAGGGAGGTTTACCATTTTATCTTAGCTCAGTTAAAATATCTTAATAAAGAACCAAACTCAAACATATTTTTTGTTAATATATTAGATGGTGAAGAGAGTTGTAGGAGAATTAAATTATTTCCCACGCATAAACAAATATTTGTAGGGTCGTTGTTTGAGTGGGTTATATTCACCAGATGATATTAAGAGTAAAAGGTTAAAAGGTCCATGAGGTCAGAAGGATCACAGGTGTTTAAGTGGTCTAATGAATAAGGATAACATGTCAAAAGGTTAGAAGGTTCGTAAAGAACAGGGTGAGAGAAATATAGGTGTTTAGGGGCAATGAGGGAGGGAAAGAATTAATATGGAAGTGAATGGGTCAATGTTTGAGTGGGTCAAAGATTAATCTGCCAGATGATATGTAGAAGAAGGATGATAGGTCTATAAGAGAAAACAAATATTTGTAGTGTTTGAGTGGTCTAATGAACAACATTAAGGATAGGTACTACAGACAAAAGGTTCATAAAGATGAGGGTGGGAGAAATAGAGGTGTTTATGATTTTTGAAAAAGACAAGGGGGTAAATGACATTAGATAGGGATTTCCCATGTTAAACGGAGGTGTCCCAGAAGCAACATTATTACACTACTAACACAAGTGCGAAAAGTGGTTTTTCAACACTATCACAAGTGCAAAAAGTATTTTTTCCACACTAATACAATTGCAAAAGTGGTTTCCTGCACCAACACAAGTGCGAAAAGTGGTTTCCTTCACTAACACATGTGCGAAAAGTGGGTTTTCAACACTATCACAAGTGCAAAAAGTGGTTTTTCCACACTAATACAAGTGCAAAAGTGGTTTCCTGCACCAACACAAGTGCGAAAAGTGGTTTTTCAACACTAACACAAGTGCGAAAAGTGGTTTTTCAACACTAACACAAGTGCGAAAAGTGGTTTTTCCACACTAATACAAGTGCAAAAGTGGTTTCCTGCACCAACACAAGTGCGAAAAGTGGTTTTTCAACACTAACACAAGTGCGAAAAGTGGTTTTTCAACACTATCACAAGTGCAAAAAGTGTTTTTTCAACACTAACACAAGTGCAAAAAGTGTTTTTTCCACACTAATACAAGTGCAAAAGTGGTTTCCTGCACCAACACAAGTGCGAAAAGTGGTTTTTCAACACTAACACAAGTGCGAAAAGTGGTTTTTCCACACTAATACAAGTGCAAAAGTCGTTTCCTGCACCAACACAGGTGCGAAAAGTGGTTTTTCAACACTGACAAAAGTGCGAAAAGTGGTTTTTCAACACTAATACAAGTGCGAAAAGTGTTTTTTCCACACTAATACAAGTGCAAAAGTGGTTTCCTGCACCAACACAAGTGCAAAAAGTGGTTTTTCAACACTAACACAAGTGCAAAAAGTGGTTTTTCAACACTAACACAAGTGCGAAAAGTGGTTTTTCAACACTATCACAAGTGCAAAAAGTCTTTTTTCCACACTAATACAAGTGCAAAAGTGGTTTCCTGCACCAACACAAGTGCGAAAAGTGGTTTTTCAACACTAACACAAGTGCGAAAAGTGGTTTTTCAACACTATCACAAGTGCAAAAAGTGTTTTTTCCACACTAATACAAGTGCAAAAGTGGTTTCCTGCACCAACACAAGTGCGAAAAGTGGTTTTCCAACACTAACACAAGTGCGAAAAGTGGTTTTTCAACACTAACACAAGTGCGAAAAGTGATTTTTCCACACTAATACAAGTGCAAATGTGGTTTCCTGCACCAACACAAGTGCGAAAAGTGGATTTTCAACACTAACACAAGTGCGAAAAGTGGTTTTTCAACACTAACACAAGTGCGAAAAGTGGTTTTTCAACACTAACACAAGTGCCAAAAGTGGTTTTTCCACATTAATGCAAGTGCAAAAGTGGTTTCCTGCACCAACACAAGTGCGAAAAGTGGTTTTTCAACACTAACACAAGTGCGAAAAGTGGTTTTTCAACACTATCACAAGTGCCAAAAGTGGTTTTCAACACTATCACAAGTGCAAAAAGTGTTTTATCCACACTAATACAAGTGCAAAAGTGGTTTCCTGCACCAACACGAGTGCGAAAAGTGGTTTCCTTCACTAACACATGTGCGAAAAGTGGGTTTTCAACACTATCACAAGTGCAAAAAGTGGGTTTTCCACACTAATACAAGTGCAAAAGTGTTTTCCTGCACCAACACAAGTGCGAAAAGTGGTTTTTCAACACTAACACAAGTGCGAAAAGTGGTTTTTCAACACTATCACAAGTGCAAAAAGTGTTTTTTCCACAGTAATACAAGTGCAAAAGTGGTTTCCTGCACCAACACAAGTGCGAAAAGTGGTTTTTCAACACTAACACAAGTGCGAAAAGTGGTTTTTCAACACTAACACAAGTGCGAAAAGTGGTTTTTCAACATTAACACAAGTGAGAAAAGTGGTTTTTCAACACTAACACAAGTGCGAAAAGTGCTTTTTCAACACTAACACAAGTGAGAAAAGTGGTTTTTCAACACTAACACAAGTGCGAAAAGTGATTTTTCCACACTAATACAAGTGCAAAAGTGGTTTCCTGCACCAACACAAGTGCGAAAAGTGGCTTTTTCAACACTAACACAAGTGCGAAAAGTAGTTTTTCAACACTAACACAAGTGCGAAAAGTGGTTTTTCAACACTAACACAAGTGCCAAAAGTGGTTTTTCCACACTAATACAAGTGCAAAAGTGGTTTCCTGCACCAACACAAGTGCGAAAAGTGGTTTTTCAACACTAACACAAGTGCGAAAAGTGGTTTTTCAACACTATCACAAGTGCCAAAAGTGGGTTTTCAACACTATCACAAGTGCAAAAAGTGTTTTATCCACACTAATACAAGTGCAAAAGGGGTTTCCTGCACCAACACAAGTGCAAAAAGTGCTTTCTTTCACTAACACATGTGCGAAAAGTGGGTTTTCAACACTATCACAAGTGCAAAAAGTGGGTTTTCCACACTAATACAAGTGCAAAAGTGGTTTCCTGCACCAATACAAGTGCGAAAAGGGTTTTTCAACACTAACACAAGTGCGAAAAGTTGTTTTCAACACTATCACAAGTGCAAAAAGTGTTTTTTCCACACTAATACAAGTGCAAAAGTGGTTTCCTGCACCAACACAAGTGCGAAAAGTGGTTTTTCAACACTAACACAAGTGCGAAATGTGGTTTTTCAACACCAACACAAGTGCGAAAAGTGGTTTTTCAATACTAACACAAGTGCGAAAAGTGGTTTTTCCACACTAATACAAGTGCAAAAGTGGTTTCCTGCATGAACACAAGTGCGAAAAGTGGTTTTTCAACACTAACACAAGTGCGAAAAGTGGTTTTTCAACACTATCACAAGTGCAAAAAGTGTTTTTTCCACACTAATAAAAGTGCAAAAGTGGTTTCCTGCACCAACACAAGTGCGAAAAGTGGTTTTTCAACACTAACACAAGTGCGAAAAGTGGTTTTTCAACACTAATACAAGTGCGAAAAGTGTTTTTTCCACACTAATACAAGTGCAAAAGTGGTTTCCTGCGCCAACACAAGTGCGAAAAGTGGTTTTTCAACACTAGCACAAGTGCGAAAAGTGGTTTTTCAACACTAACACAAGTGCGAAAAGTGGTTTTTCAACACTATCACAAGTGCAAAAAGTGTTTTTTCCACACTAATACAAGTGCAAAAGTGGTTTCCTGCACCAACACGAGTGCGAAAAGTGGTTTTTCAACACTAACACAAGTGCGAAAAGTGGTTTTTCAACACAAACACAAGTGCGAAAAGTGGTTTTTCCACACTAATACAAGTGCAAAACACTGGTCTGCGTCATTTCAGAGGTCTAGGTTTTCTCAACGGTTTTTTATATGCTTTTTGCATGCTGAATTTATAAATGTATCTCATTTCGCTCAATCAGGTCAAGTTTTTATGCTATCTCAATTTTAAGGGAAAAAATAATCAAAAATTTTTTTTTTTAAATTAGCATTTTTAAAATTCAAAATCAGACTTACATTGACAGAAAATGTACAAACTATATATAAAATGACGCACAAGTACCGTTAATGTGAAATTCAACATTAAAAAGACGAAGGAAAACAATTAATGCGGAATAAATGGCTTTCGCAAAGATTTTCGTCTGTGTGTCGCATCTGTAACATCTCTCTTGAGGCACCAACAGTAGTCTGCAAGCATGTTGACATCCCATCGGCCCTGGTACCTCTCTTCCATCACTCGAATATCCTGGTGAAACCGTTCTCCTTGCTCCTCGCTGACATCACCACAGTTTTCCGGAAAGTAGTCTAAATGCGAGCTGAGAAAATGCATCTTTATGGACATGCGTGCACCAAGAGCCTGGAAGCTCTGCAGGAGCCCTTCCACAACACATTCATACTCTGGACTTCGGTGATTGTCCAGAAAGTTCGTCACAATGGATTTGAATGAGAGCCAGGCATTCCTCTCATTGCTCTCCATACTTTCGTCGAATTTAGGATCTTTCATAAGCTCCCTGATCTGAGGGCCATCAAAAATGCCTGCTTTCAGTTTGGCCTCACTTACGCGAGGAAATTTCTTGTTCAGGAAAGTGAAAGCTCGACCTTCTTTGTTCAGTGCTTTGACAAAATTCTTCATAAGTCCGAGCTTGATGTGCAGTGGCAGAAGTAGAATCTTCTGAGGATTCACAAGAGCGTGTGACACAACGTTGTGGGAACCTGGTTCCAGGCCAGATCTTTCTGGCCAGTTGCATTGTACATAGTGCTGCTTGTCTGCTCGGCTGTCCCACAGACAGAGAAAGCAGGGGTATTTGGTGTAGCTGCCTTGTAGACCCAGCACCATGGACACAACCTGTAAATAAAAAGAAAGAACACACATATTTGTTTTAAAATTTGTTATTCCAGTTTATTAAAAATATATATTTTAATCCATGTTAGGAATATTTCAATAAATAAAGTAGAAAAATATATGTAACTAGGTTGACACCAACATACCTTTAGGGCTCCGCAAATCATCCAATTGTGATCTTTGTACTTCAAAGCAGTTAGCAAATGCTCCATGTTACTATAGTTCTCAGTCATCTGTACCGAGTGACCCACCGGAACAGACGCGATCTTGTTGCCATTGAAGAGTAGTACTGCTTTCAAGCTTCTACTTGAGGAGTCGACGAAGAGCCGCCATTCTGTAGGATCATATGCTAAACCCATAGCTGCAATGAGGCCGGTGATGTTGCTACAGTAAACCAGAGAAACTTCATCGTCCGAACTAAAATATTCTCGAAACTCTTCTTCATGGCTGCGGTACCAGGAGAATGTAGTTTCAGGAGCTAACAAACGATTTTCACGAAGTCGTGACCCTAGCAACTGAGCAGATTCTTTGGACAAACACAAATCTCGTGTCAAATCGTTCAACTCCGCTTGGCTAAAGAGTTTGGGTTGACTTGTCTCGCCCGTAGGTTGATATGTACCAGATATGTCACCATCTTCCATTTGTTCATCGGAATCGGACGCCGAATGTCTGTAATTTTCGGGCAGTGCTGGAATTGGAATTCCTGGTCCATGAGGCACTGGTTTAATGGCAGATGGCACGTCTGGATACTTTAAGTGTTGCTTGTTTTTTCAATTTATGCCTAAAATGAAAGAGATAGACATACCGTCAAGGGGGTGACATGATATATAAAGTTAAACAATTTAGAATGTTTGGGAATTTATTAAACATAAAGTTAAACTCAAACAAAATTGATAAACTCACCTTGTAGGTTTGTCATACAGAAATAACAGTCATTAGTATGATCTCTTCCCTCCCTCCACACCATTGGGATACCAAAAGGCAGACACTCAATCTTCTTGTGGCTCCAGCGCCGCAGACTCTCAACGCACGTTTTGCAGCATATGTGAGGGGCAAAGGCTTTGTCCTGGTCACCAAGTTTCATTCCAAAGTATGCGTGATAGCTTTTTCTTACAAAACGTGTGATGTTAGACTGCCGGTCTGGCATGGTCACTTTACCACAGATATAGCAGAACTTGTTTGGGTCATTCTTGCACTTTCGATTCATCATGAATCACAGTAATGTTATAGTAAGGAGGACACTACGCAGGACGTACTGCCGCTCACGTGCACCTAAGTGGACAGGAGACACCAGACTGAGCCACGCAGCTGCTGGAGCGACTGAAGTTGGGTGTTGCCAGAAACAACGATTTATCTATATTTTTCTGAAATTCAAATGAAAGTAATTGAGAAAGCACTTTCTTCCACATTAAGTGTACTTGTGTGTCATTATATGTATAGTTTGTACATTTTCTGTCAATGTAAGTCTGATTTTGAATTTAAAAAATGCTAATTAAAAAAATAAAAATTTTGATTATTTTTTTCCTTAAAATTGAGATAGCATAAAAACTTGACCTGATTGAGCGAAATTAGATACATTTCTGAATTCAGCATGCAAAAAACATATAAGAAACGTTGAGATAACCTAGACCTCTGAAAAAAATATTTCAAATGCAGCCCAGTGAAAGTGGTTTCTTGCACCAACACAAGTGCGAAAAGTGGTTTTTCAACACTAACACAAGTGCGAAAAGTGGTTTTTCAACACTAACACAAGTGCGAAAAGTGGTTTTTCCACACTAATACAAGTGCAAAAGTTGTTTCCTGCACCAACACAAGTGCGAAAAGTGGTTTTTCAACACTAACACAAGTGCGAAAAGTGGTTTTTCAACACTATCACAAGTGCAAAAAGTGTTTTTTCAACACTAATACAAGTGCAAAAGTGGTTTCCTGCACCAACACAAGTGCGAAAAGTGGTTTTTCAACACTAACACAAGTGCGAAAAGTGGTTTTTCAACACTATCACAAGTGCAAAAAGTGTTTTTTCCACACTAATACAAGTGCAAAAGTGGTTTCCTGCACCAACACAAGTGCGAAAAGTGGTTTTTCAACACTAACACAAGTGCGAAAAGTGGTTTTTCAACACTAACACAAGTGCGAAAAGTGGTTTTTCAACACTAACACAAGTGAGAAAAGTGGTTTTTCAACACTAACACAAGTGCGAAAACTGGTTTTTCAACACTATCACAAGTGCAAAAAGTGTTTTTTCCACACTAATACAAGTGCAAAAGTGGTTTCCTGCACCAACACGGGTGTGAAAAGTGGTTTTTCAACACTAACACAAGTGAGAAAAGTGGTTTTTCAACACTAACACAAGTGCGAAAAGTGGTTTTTCCACACTAATACAAGTGCAAAAGTGGTTTCCTGCACAAAGACAAGTGCGAAAAGTAGTTTTTCAACACTAACACAAGTGCGAAAAGTGGTTTTTCAACACTATCACAAGGGCAAAAAGTGTTTTTTCCACACTAATAGAAGTGCAAAAGTGGTTTCCTGCACCAACACAAGTGCGAAAAGTGGTTTTTCAACACTAACACAAGTGCGAAAAGTGGTTTTTCAACACTAACACAAGTGCGAAAAGTGGTTTTTCAACACTAACACAAGTGCGAAAAGTGGTTTTTCCACACTAATACAAGTGCAAAAGTGGTTTCCTGCACCAACACAAGTGCAAAAAGTGGTTTTTCAACACTAACACAAGTGCGAAAAGTGGTTTTTCAACACTATCACAAGTGCAAAAAGTGTTTTTTCCACACTAACACAAGTGCAAAAGTGGTTTCCTGCACCAACACAAGTGCAAAAAGTGGTTTTTCAACACTAACACAAGTGCGAAAAGTGGTTTTTCCACACTAACACAAGTGCGAAAAGTGGTTTTTCCACACTAATACAAGTGCAAAAGTGGTTTCCTGCAACAACACAAGTGCAAAAAGTGGTTTTTCAACACTAACGCAAGTGCGAAAAGTGGTTTTTCAACACTATCACAAGTGCAAAAAGTGTTTTTTCCACACTAATACATGTGCAAAAGTAATTTCCTGCACCAACACAAGTGCGAAAAGTGGTTTTTCAACACTAACACAAGTGCGAAAAGTGGTTTTTCAACACTATCACAAGCGCAAAAGTGTTTTTTCCACACTAATACAAGTGCAAAAGTGGTTTCCTGCACCAACACAAGTGCGAAAAGTGGATTTTCAACACTAACACAAGTGCGAAAAGTGGTTTTTCAACACTATCACAAGTGCAAAAAGTATTTTTTCCACACTAATACAATTGCAAAAGTGGTTTCCTGCACCAACACAAGTGCGAAAAGTGGTTTCCTTCACTAACACATGTGCGAAAAGTGGGTTTTCAACACTATCACAAGTGCAAAAAGTGGTTTTTCCACACTAATACAAGTGCAAAAGTGGTTTCCTGCACCAACACAAGTGCGAAAAGTGGTTTTTCAACACTAACACAAGTGCGAAAAGTGGTTTTTCAACACTAACACAAGTGCGAAAAGTGGTTTTTCCACACTAATACAAGTGCAAAAGTGGTTTCCTGCACCAACACAAGTGCGAAAAGTGGTTTTTCAACACTAACACAAGTGCGAAAAGTGGTTTTTCAACACTATCACAAGTGCAAAAAGTGTTTTTTCAACACTAACACAAGTGCAAAAAGTGTTTTATCCACACTAATACAAGTGCAAAAGTGGTTTCCTGCACCAACACAAGTGCGAAAAGTGGTTTTTCAACACTAACACAAGTGCGAAAAGTGGTTTTTCCACACTAATACAAGTGCAAAAGTCGTTTCCTGCACCAACACAGGTGCGAAAAGTGGTTTTTCAACACTGACAAAAGTGCGAAAAGTGGTTTTTCAACACTAATACAAGTGCGAAAAGTGTTTTTTCCACACTAATACAAGTGCAAAAGTGGTTTCCTGCACCAACACAAGTGCAAAAAGTGGTTTTTCAACACTAACACAAGTGCAAAAAGTGGTTTTTCAACACTAACACAAGTGCGAAAAGTGGTTTTTCAACACTATCACAAGTGCAAAAAGTGATTTTTCCACACTAATACAAGTGCAAAAGTGGTTTCCTGCACCAACACAAGTGCGAAAAGTGGCTTTTTCAACACTAACACAAGTGCGAAAAGTAGTTTTTCAACACTAACACAAGTGCGAAAAGTGGTTTTTCAACACTAACACAAGTGCCAAAAGTGGTTTTTCCACACTAATACAAGTGCAAAAGTGGTTTCCTGCACCAACACAAGTGCGAAAAGTGGTTTTTCAACACTAACACAAGTGCGAAAAGTGGTTTTTCAACACTATCACAAGTGCCAAAAGTGGGTTTTCAACACTATCACAAGTGCAAAAAGTGTTTTATCCACACTAATACAAGTGCAAAAGGGGTTTCCTGCACCAACACAAGTGCAAAAAGTGCTTTCCTTCACTAACACATGTGCGAAAAGTGGGTTTTCAACACTATCACAAGTGCAAAAAGTGGGTTTTCCACACTAATACAAGTGCAAAAGTGGTTTCCTGCACCAATACAAGTGCGAAAAGGGTTTTTCAACACTAACACAAGTGCGAAAAGTTGTTTTCAACACTATCACAAGTGCAAAAAGTGTTTTTTCCACACTAATACAAGTGCAAAAGTGGTTTCCTGCACCAACACAAGTGCGAAAAGTGGTTTTTCAACACTAACACAAGTGCGAAATGTGGTTTTTCAACACCAACACAAGTGCGAAAAGTGGTTTTTCAATACTAACACAAGTGCGAAAAGTGGTTTTTCCACACTAATACAAGTGCAAAAGTGGTTTCCTGCATGAACACAAGTGCGAAAAGTGGTTTTTCAACACTAACACAAGTGCGAAAAGTGGTTTTTCAACACTATCACAAGTGCAAAAAGTGTTTTTTCCACACTAATAAAAGTGCAAAAGTGGTTTCCTGCACCAACACAAGTGCGAAAAGTGGTTTTTCAACACTAACACAAGTGCGAAAAGTGGTTTTTCAACACTAATACAAGTGCGAAAAGTGTTTTTTCCACACTAATACAAGTGCAAAAGTGGTTTCCTGCGCCAACACAAGTGCGAAAAGTGGTTTTTCAACACTAGCACAAGTGCGAAAAGTGGTTTTTCAACACTAACACAAGTGCGAAAAGTGGTTTTTCAACACTATCACAAGTGCAAAAAGTGTTTTTTCCACACTAATACAAGTGCAAAAGTGGTTTCCTGCACCAACACGAGTGCGAAAAGTGGTTTTTCAACACTAACACAAGTGCGAAAAGTGGTTTTTCAACACAAACACAAGTGCGAAAAGTGGTTTTTCCACACTAATACAAGTGCAAAAGTGGTTTCTTGCACCAACACAAGTGCGAAAAGTGGTTTTTCAACACTAACACAAGTGCGAAAAGTGGTTTTTCAACACTAACACAAGTGCGAAAAGTGGTTTTTCCACACTAATACAAGTGCAAAAGTTGTTTCCTGCACCAACACAAGTGCGAAAAGTGGTTTTTCAACACTAACGCAAGTGCGAAAAGTGGTTTTTCAACACTATCACAAGTGCAAAAAGTGTTTTTTCAACACTAATACAAGTGCAAAAGTGGTTTCCTGCACCAACACAAGTGCGAAAAGTGGTTTTTCAACACTAACACAAGTGCGAAAAGTGGTTTTTCAACACTATCACAAGTGCAAAAAGTGTTTTTTCCACACTAATACAAGTGCAAAAGTGGTTTCCTGCACCAACACAAGTGCGAAAAGTGGTTTTTCAACACTAACACAAGTGCGAAAAGTGGTTTTTCAACACTAACACAAGTGCGAAAAGTGGTTTTTCAACACTAACACAAGTGAGAAAAGTGGTTTTTCAACACTAACACAAGTGCGAAAACTGGTTTTTCAACACTATCACAAGTGCAAAAAGTGTTTTTTCCACACTAATACAAGTGCAAAAGTGGTTTCCTGCACCAACACGGGTGCGAAAAGTGGTTTTTCAACACTAACACAAGTGAGAAAAGTGGTTTTTCAACACTAACACAAGTGCGAAAAGTGGTTTTTCCACACTAATACAAGTGCAAAAGTGGTTTCCTGCACAAAGACAAGTGCGAAAAGTAGTTTTTCAACACTAACACAAGTGCGAAAAGTGGTTTTTCAACACTACCACAAGGGCAAAAAGTGTTTTTTCCACACTAATAGAAGTGCAAAAGTGGTTTCCTGCACCAACACAAGTGCGAAAAGTGGTTTTTCAACACTAACACAAGTGCGAAAAGTGGTTTTTCAACACTAACACAAGTGCGAAAAGTGGTTTTTCAACACTAACACAAGTGCGAAAAGTGGTTTTTCCACACTAATACAAGTGCAAAAGTGGTTTCCTGCACCAACACAAGTGCAAAAAGTGGTTTTTCAACACTAACACAAGTGCGAAAAGTGGTTTTTCAACACTATCACAAGTGCAAAAAGTGTTTTTTCCACACTAACACAAGTGCAAAAGTGGTTTCCTGCACCAACACAAGTGCAAAAAGTGGTTTTTCAACACTAACACAAGTGCGAAAAGTGGTTTTTCCACACTAACACAAGTGCGAAAAGTGGTTTTTCCACACTAATACAAGTGCAAAAGTGGTTTCCTGCAACAACACAAGTGCGAAAAGTGGTTTTTCAACACTAACACAAGTGCGAAAAGTGGTTTTTCAACACTATCACAAGTGCAAAAAGTGTTTTTTCCACACTAATACAAGTGCAAAAGTGGTTTCCTGCACCAACACAAGTGCGAAAAGTGGTTTTTCAACACTAACACAAGTGCGAAAAGTGGTTTTTCAACACTAACACAAGTGCGAAAAGTGATTTTTCCACACTAATACAAGTGCAAATGTGGTTTCCTGCACCAACACAAGTGCGAAAAGTGGATTTTCAACACTAACACAAGTGCGAAAAGTGGTTTTTCAACACTAACACAAGTGCGAAAAGTGGTTTTTCAACACTAACACAAGTGCCAAAAGTGGTTTTTCCACACTAATGCAAGTGCAAAAGTGGTTTCCTGCACCAACACAAGTGCGAAAAGTGGTTTTTCAACACTAACACAAGTGCGAAAAGTGGTTTTTCAACACTATCACAAGTGCCAAAAGTGATTTTCAACACTATCACAAGTGCAAAAAGTGTTTTATCCACACTAATACAAGTGCAAAAGTGGTTTCCTGCACCAACACGAGTGCGAAAAGTGGTTTCCTTCACTAACACATGTGCGAAAAGTGGGTTTTCAACACTATCACAAGTGCAAAAAGTGGGTTTTCCACACTAATACAAGTGCAAAAGTGTTTTCCTGCACCAACACAAGTGCGAAAAGTGGTTTTTCAACACTAACACAAGTGCGAAAAGTGGTTTTTCAACACTATCACAAGTGCAAAAAGTGTTTTTTCCACACTAATACAAGTGCAAAAGTGGTTTCCTGCACCAACACGGGTGCGAAAAGTGGTTTTTCAACACTAACACAAGTGAGAAAAGTGGTTTTTCAACACTAACACAAGTGCGAAAAGTGGTTTTTCCACACTAATACAAGTGCAAAAGTGGTTTCCTGCACAAAGACAAGTGCGAAAAGTAGTTTTTCAACACTAACACAAGTGCGAAAAGTGGTTTTTCAACACTATCACAAGGGCAAAAAGTGTTTTTTCCACACTAATAGAAGTGCAAAAGTGGTTTCCTGCACCAACACAAGTGCGAAAAGTGGTTTTTCAACACTAACACAAGTGCGAAAAGTGGTTTTTCAACACTAACACAAGTGCGAAAAGTGGTTTTTCAACACTAACACAAGTGCGAAAAGTGGTTTTTCCACACTTATACAAGTGCAAAAGTGGTTTCCTGCACCAACACAAGTGCGAAAAGTGGTTTTTCAACACTAACACAAGTGCGAAACGTGGTTTTTCAACACTATCACAAGTGCAAAAAGTGTTTTTTCCACACTAATACAAGTGCAAAAGTGGTTTCCTGCACCAACACAAGTGCGAAAAGTGGTTTTTCAACACTAACACAAGTGCGAAAAGTGGTTTTTCAACACTATCACAAGTGCAAAAGTGTTTTTTCCACACTAATACAAGTGCAAAAGTGGTTTCCTGCACCAACACAAGTGCGAAAAGTGGCTTTTCAACACTAACACAAGTGCGAAAAGTGGTTTTTCAACACTATCACAAGTGCAAAAAGTGTTTTTTCCACACTAATACAATTGCAAAAGTGGTTTCCTGCACCAACACAAGTGCGAAAAGTGGTTTCCTTCACTAACACATGTGCGAAAAGTGGGTTTTCAACACTATCACAAGTGCAAAAAGTGGTTTTTCCACACTAATACAAGTGCAAAAGTGGTTTCCTGCACCAATACAAGTGCGAAAAGAGGTTTTTCAACACTAACACAAGTGCGAAAAGTTGTTTTCAACACTATCACAAGTGCAAAAAGTGTTTTTTCCACACTAATACAAGTGCAAAAGTGGTTTCCTGCACCAACACAAGTGCGAAAAGTGGTTTTTCAACACTAACACAAGTGCGAAATGTGGTTTTTCAACACCAACACAAGTGCGAAAAGTGGTTTTTCAATACTAACACAAGTGCGAAAAGTGGTTTTTCCACACTAATACAAGTGCAAAAGTGGTTTCCTGCACCAACACAAGTGCGAAAAGTGGTTTTTCAACACTAACACAAGTGCGAAAAGTGGTTTTTCAACACTATCACAAGTGCAAAAAGTGTTTTTTCCACACTAATAAAACTGCAAAAGTGGTTTCCTGCACCAACACAAGTGCGAAAAGTGGTTTTTCAACACTAACACAAGTGCGAAAAGTGGTTTTTCAACACTAACACAAGTGCGAAAAGTGTTTTTTCCACACTAATACAAGTGCAAAAGTGGTTTCCTGTGCCAACACAAGTGCGAAAAGTGGTTTTTCAACACCAGCACAAGTGCGAAAAGTGGTTTTTCAACACTAACACAAGTGCGAAAACTGGTTTTTCAACACTATCACAAGTGCAAAAAGTGTTTTTTCCACACTAATACAAGTGCAAAAGTGGTTTCCTGCACCAACACGAGTGCGAAAAGTGGTTTTTCAACACTAACACAAGTGCGAAAAGTGGTTTTTCAACACAAACACAAGTGCGAAAAGTGGTTTTTCCACACTAATACAAGTGCAAAAGTGGTTTCTTGCACCAACACAAGTGCGAAAAGTGGTTTTTCAACACTAACACAAGTGCGAAAAGTGGTTTTTCAACACTAACACAAGTGCGAAAAGTGGTTTTTCCACACTAATACAAGTGCAAAAGTTGTTTCCTGCACCAACACAAGTGCGAAAAGTGGTTTTTCAACACTAACACAAGTGCGAAAAGTGGTTTTTCAACACTATCACAAGTGCAAAAAGTGTTTTTTCCACACTAATACAAGTGCAAAAGTGGTTTCCTGCACCAACACAAGTGCGAAAAGTGGTTTTTCAACACTAACACAAGTGCGAAAAGTGGTTTTTCAACACTAACACAAGTGCGAAAAGTGATTTTTCCACACTAATACAAGTGCAAATGTGGTTTCCTGCACCAACTCAAGTGCGAAAAGTGGATTTTCAACACTAACACAAGTGCGAAAAGTGGTTTTTCAACACTAACACAAGTGCGAAAAGTGGTTTTTCAACACTAACACAAGTGCCAAAAGTGGTTTTGCCACACTAATACAAGTGCAAAAGTGGTTTCCTGCACCAACACAAGTGCGAAAAGTGGTTTTTCAACACTAACACAAGTGCGAAAAGTGGTTTTTCAACACTATCACAAGTGCCAAAAGTGGGTTTTCAACACTATCACAAGTGCAAAAAGTGTTTTATCCACACTAATACAAGTGCAAAAGTGGTTTCCTGCACCAACACGAGTGCAAAAAGTGGTTTCCTTCACTAACACATGTGCGAAATGTGGGTTTTCAACACTATCACAAGTGCAAAAAGTGGGTTTTCCACACTAATACAAGTGCAAAAGTGTTTTCCTGCACCAACACAAGTGCGAAAAGTGGTTTTTCAACACTAACACAAGTGCGAAAAGTGGTTTTTCAACACTATCACAAGTGCAAAAAGTGTTTTTTCCACACTAATACAAGTGCAAAAGTGGTTTCCTGCACCAACACAAGTGCGAAAAGTGGTTTTTCAACACTAACACAAGTGCGAAAAGTGGTTTTTCAACACTAACACAAGTGCGAAAAGTGGTTTTTCAACACTAACACAAGTGAGAAAAGTGGTTTTTCAACACTAACACAAGTGCGAAAACTGGTTTTTCAACACTATCACAAGTGCAAAAAGTGTTTTTTCCACACTAATACAAGTGCAAAAGTGGTTTCCTGCACCAACACGGGTGCGAAAAGTGGTTTTTCAACACTAACACAAGTGAGAAAAGTGGTTTTTCAACACTAACACAAGTGCGAAAAGTGGTTTTTCCACACTAATACAAGTGCAAAAGTGGTTTCCTGCACAAAGACAAGTGCGAAAAGTAGTTTTTCAACACTAACACAAGTGCGAAAAGTGGTTTTTCAACACTATCACAAGGGCAAAAAGTGTTTTTTCCACACTAATAGAAGTGCAAAAGTGGTTTCCTGAACCAACACAAGTGCGAAAAGTGGTTTTTCAACACTAACACAAGTGCGAAAAGTGGTTTTTCAACACTAACACAAGTGCGAAAAGTGGTTTTTCAACACTAACAAGGCCTTGCAAGGCCTTGTACAGTGTGCACTGTACAACCTTGAGGCTTTGTTTTTCTCTCAGTGGTCCGTCGTTTGTGATCCAATAACTTTCGTTCTCTGTATTCCCAGCCTTTTCACCCATAGCCTACTTCCTTGTTTAAATCTAAACTCAAAAAAAAAAAAAAAAAAAAAAAACATTTCCTTCTCTGTTCTCATTCGTTTATTCATTCTTATTCGTTCGTTCGTTCTTCGACCACGTGTTTCTCCCCCATTTCCCCAGATAGTTTTCACTCATTAACCTTCAATGTTTACACTTTCCCCTCAAGTTATGTATTCCGTCATATTTTATAACACCTTTTTCTTCTTCTTCTTTAAAAGGCTGCTTTCGACTTGCTCACCAAATCAATTCATCCCAAAAAAAATATCCATCTCCTATAGTGCCTTTGTTCTACATTCCCTAAACTCTCCTGCACTCCATCCTCCATCCAGCGTCCTTAAACGTATTTTTAACTCGAAGGTCACAAGAAACTCATTTTGCAATAAATGTTCGTTTCCCATAAATCGTACACTTTCAAAAATCCAATCTCACCCCTCCCCTCCAAATCTTCCCCATAACCCCTCCCCTCCAAATCTTCCCCATCACCCCTCCCCTCCAAATCTTCCCCATCACCCATCCCTTTCAAATCTCCCCCCT